>NC_081427.1:18280689-18505689 GCF_949786415.1 Peromyscus eremicus
ATATTGCCAATGATTTGTTAAAATGTATATGTGCATTTGTATTACCTTGCTAGGGTTAATGGATTGGAAAATAATACAATAAAATTGTCAAAAAGGAATGGTTGTTATACTTTTATTTTCAGTCCGATGATGAGATATTACTGCAAGGAAACTTGTACATGAAATGCTTCTTAAAAATACTTCTCATTTTTAACTGACTTATTGCAAACCCAAATTACTATCTTATTCTAATCTCCAGCCAATAATTGCATCCGTTTATCATAAAGCACTCCTGATATCTCATTAACGAATATTTTTTAAAGAAGTTTAGCACTTACTATATACTGGAAATACAAATATGCTCACATGTACATACACAAATATATGCATGCACACATAACACACACACGCATGTATCCACAAACTCACACACATACACACATTGGCAAAAACACAAATACACACAGGCCCACACACATCCACATACACACATAAATATATAAACAAATATTTGAAGTACTACAATTCTACAGCTGTTTTCAGAATTCAAAATATTAATTACATTAACTATTCAAAATAGCAATTTCTGATTTCTAAATTTAGTTCTATGAAATATAGTGAAATTATCAAATGATAATAAATAAATCATTAATAATTTAAATATAGTATTATGCTTTCAATGATAAAAATCTTTGAATATATTTTATTGAAAGACACAGAGAGAAGAGTACTTACTAAATAGTTTCAATATTTGAAAAATGTTTGTAGAAAATGGTTTGGTAATTAATTACTTTGGAGGTGGTAGCTAATTCAACTGGAATACTCAAGTAATAGGCAATGGAAGAGAAGATTATATAATATATATATATTGTTGTAGCAGGAATATTAAAAGTTCTTAATGAAAACAAACCTAGAGCAAGGTATTGGGGTGAATGATGGAAGATCAGAGAAACAGAACAATCCACAGCCACCTCACCTTGCCAATTCCTCAGCTTATCCTGTTTCCTCAGACTGGAAGCCTCTGAGTCCTTATCCAGAATGAATCTCAGCTGAACTGCTGCTAAAAGCCTAAAAGCTTAACCAGCTATAGTTTCTGGTCCTCATGCCTTAAATACCTTTCTGTTTTCTGCCATCACTTCCTGGGGTTAAAGGCATGAGTCACTATGCATGGCTGTTTCCAGTATGGCTTTGAATTCACTGAGACCCAGATGGATCTCTGCCTCTAGAAGGCTAGGATTAAAGGTGTGAGTGCCACCATTTTCTGGCCTCTATGTCTGTCTAGTGACTGTTCTGTTCTCTGACCCCAGATAAATTTTAGGGTGCACACAATATATTGGGGAACAAAATACCACCACATATTGTTATGTTCCTGATGTCACAACAACCACAGACACAATTACAGTAACCATACTCATCATGCCTTCTGGTTACAAGAAATCATTTTCTACATTACAAGTTACAATTATTTGGAAACTGTTAACACTTGATTTATCCTGAATTTTATCTTCATAGACTCTTTTTTAATTAAGAAATTTTTTTATCCATTTTACATACCAATCACCGATCCCCCTCTTCCCTCCTCCTGCCCCTTCAGCCTTACCCCCTTCCTCCTCTATTCCCTCCAACAAGAAGGCAAGGCCTCCCATGGGGAGTTAGCAGAGCCTGGTACATTCAGTAGAGGTAGGTCCAAGTCCCCCCCGTGCCTCAAGGCTGTGCTGTCCCACCATAGGTAGTGGGATCCAAAAAACCAGCTCACGCACCAGGGGTGTATCCTGATCTTACTGCCACAGGATCCCTTAAGCAGATCAAGCTACACAACTCTCACTTATGCAGAGGGCCAAGTTCAGGCCCATGGAGGCTCCACAGGTGTTGCTCTAAATTTCATGAGTTCCCAATAGTTTGGTTTGGTTGTCTCTGCAGGTTTCCCCATCATGATCTTGATGCCCCTTGCTTATAGAATCCCTCTTCTCTTTCTTCGATTGGACTCCTGGATCTCTGCCTGGTGTTTGGCTGTGGATCTCTGTATCTGCTTCTTCATAGACTCTTATGTTTTTTGTCTTACAAGTTTCAAGTTTATAGAAAAATGCCACTACAGAGTTCTCATAGAACCCTGCTGGCATGTGTGCAGAGCTACTCAGGTCAATAAGATTCCCACATTAAATTAGTAGAGTGGTTATGATGGACAACATCAGCAGGTCACTATCATACCACCTGTAGTTATGCTGTGCTTTCGATGGGTGTTGGCCAATATATATCATTTGAAAGCAGAGCTGCAGTACCTCACAAGGTATTTTCACTGCTTTAGCACTTCTCCGACATCTAGATTTTCTTCTTGCTCTCCACTATTTATTCCCATCACTATACCCTTTTACCAGAATCCATAGTCTTGTCTTTCAGAACATCGTATTATTGAAGCCACATAAGTATGTGCCTTTACAGTTTGGCTTCCTTTGTTAAATAATGTAACTGTAATAGCCAATGCTTTATTTCACTGGATTGATAGTACATTGGTTTTATTTTATAATATATGTATGAGTATTTGGCCTGTACATTGGTTTTATTTTATAATATATGTATGAGTATTTGGCCTGTTTGTATATATGTGAACTGCATATGTGTCTGGCCTCTGTACTCTGTACAAGCCAAAATAGTGTGTGGGATCCCCTGTACCTGAAATTACAAATGCTTTTGTGCCACAATATGGGTTCCAGGATAGGAGTTCTATGCAAAGTCAGGTAGTATTCTTAACCATTGAGTCATGTTTCCAGCCCCAGATCATTTAATTTAGGCACTGAATAATATTCCACTGTCTGAAAGTACCATACTTTATTTACCCACTCACCAATCAATATTTGGGTTTTTTCCTGCTTTTGCCAATTGTCTACAATGCTATTATCAATAATTATGCTGTGCTTTTTTTTAAAACAAAGTTTTTAGCTGCTTTGGGTAAATATCAAGTAGCTTACTAATATGTCAAAAGTATATTTAGTTTTCCTATATACAATAAAATATATTCCAACACAGCTTAAGAATACTTCCTTATAACTAACAATAAATTTAATTTTTCCTTCTGTGCATCCTAGTCAGTATTCATAATATCAGTGTTCTGAATCACATTCATTCAATTATGTGCATAGTGATTTCAATGCTTTTGTTGCAAATATTTCAGTAACAGAGGTGGGTTTTATGGGAAGAGTTTTCAGTCAAAGATATTCATTAACAGTTCAATGTTTTCTCAACTTAGTCTTGCTAGATTTAAGAAGACTTTAGAGATATTTTTATGAGATATTTAGGTCACCAACTTTCGAAAATAGACTTCATAAAAAGTCAGTCACAATTTTATCCCATTTCTGACTGTTTTCCTACTCTATATGATTATTCTTTGCTGGTTTTGTCTGATTTTGAAACATTGAATGATTGTTGCTACCACACATCTATTTTCAATCTTAAAAAATTCTATCTTACTTTCTGCAATATAAAGCTTATATTATTACCTGTCTTAGACTTATTATGTCTTACTCCTTCTCTTTGACACAATCTTATGTATTGCTTTTGTTTAGGAGGAATATCTGTGATTCCAAATATGTATTAACCTAATGCTCTAATGAAGAAGACTAGTTTCTCTTTGGACATCTGTGAAAGCCGTAGCAGAGTGAGGAACCTGTTACATTCCTTTTCCTTTGTAGAACCAGGGACCAAACCACTGAGACCTCACACATGCTAGGCTTTACCACTGAGCAACACTTTAGCCTTACATTATTGTGAAATATTTGTTTAACTATGAAAAGGTATGTTGCATTTGTTTATGTAAACAAAAAGATTTAAAGATGTGCTACATTTGTTTATGCTGCAGAATCTCCATTAGTTTAATTATGTAAAGATCTGTTGCTGTTTTACCTTGCCTGCCAAGACACCTGATTGGTCTAATAAAAAGCTTAATGGCCAGTAGCGAGGGAGGAAGAATAGATGGGACTTCTGGGCAGGGAGAGTAAGTAGAAGGAAAAATTTAGGCTGTCAAGAAGAAAGAAAAGAACATGAGAGGGAGATGCTAGGGGCCAGCCAGCAAGCACAGAGGAAGCAGGAAAGAAGGACATGCAGAATGAAAGAAAGGTTAAAAAGCCGTGAAGGATAATGTGGATGAATAGAAACAGATTAAATTAAGTTATAAGAGATAATGGGACAAGTCTAAAGCCAAGGCTGAGCATCCATAATTAATAATCAGTCTACTTGTCTTTATTTGGGAGTTGGTTGGCAGCCCAAAGAAAATTCCAACTACATTACATTTATTTCAAAATTGGTTTTTTGATCACTCATCCCTTGTTCAGACAGGTAGTACATATATTGATTTCTCACCAAAGCATTTTAAGTTCTTCCTGTTTTATCAGCTTTGGTTTTTGGCAATTCTGCAATATTTTCTTTGAATATGTGTATATATATATATATATATATATATATGTATGTATATATATGTATAGTTTTACTATCTCTTATATTTTTTATCATTTTATATTTGAGTAACATGTATTCATTTTACATTTTAATAGTTTGTGGTATTTCAACACATATATACATTATATACTAAACTCAAATCTACTTTCAATAATTATTCTGCTAAGAACATGAAAATGTTGAGTTTCTCACTGATTTTGAAGACACTACATTTTGACATGTACCACACCCTCTGCTGTTGAGAGGATCTCTGTCATTGTAACTGGTGCTCTATACAAATGGTTTCTTTGTTAATTTCTTCTGTTTTATTTCTTCCCTTGTTTAACTAACTTACCTACATATCAATTTGATTAATTCTTCTTGTATAATTGGTAACAAAATATATTTCTAAAGTTCATATTCCTTCATTGTGTCAACATCACTTCATTTTCTAGAAATTTTCTATTAACTGTATGTTGATATTGATATTTGACTCTAATGCCTTTTACATTGTCCAGATACCACCTCATGCTAGTTGTATGATTTATGATTATTCCTCAATTGTTTTCTTCTACATTATTGATAGTTTCTTAGTCAATGTCTGGTTTTACTTTCAAATTTAATATTAAATTAAATTACAAAGAGCTCATTAATAACTAAACATATTTCATCACATACCTTAAACATAGAAAAAACACATTTATATAGTTTATATTTTTAATGAAAGCATCTTTTTGTTGTTCCATTCAGAAAAATATACAAAGAACAGAGTTTGGCACCCTCTAATTAACGATATCTCAACAGAAATCCTACATAATAAATAAAATAGAATCACAAAGATACAAATTGCCTCTGAGTCCCTAAGTGTCACCAAATATGAAATATCTAAATTTCAAAGATCACCATTGTTTCTTCCTTGTCCCCACATGCTAAAAGTAGTCCCACCCTCAAACTGACTAATCAGAGACCTAAATGACCTTTGTTAAAAGGGATATACATTATTATAACTGGTTATCCTTCACATACAAAATATAATTTTGGCTATAAAAATGAGTTTACCAAAGTTTCCAGATGGGTGTTCTTTCTTTCAATTTATTCATTATTTCACATTACTAAAAAAAAAAAACCCACAGAAATCAAATTTAATCTACAGAAATTATTTTCTATAACATCCCTGTTGCAAGTCATGATCAGAATCTAAAAGCTTGTGATTAGACAATGCACCAGCAGTTCAGAAGAAAAAAATTCTAATATTTGAAAAGCAAGATTTTTCTTTCAACTATAGCAATTAACCTTGAAATACAAGAATTCTTGATGTAGTGAGCATTAAGAAAAAAACTACAGTGAAAATCCTTTCTCTAATTCCTGCCATAAACCGCAAATACATGGTCTGAACTGCGCTCTTGACGGTTGCTCTCATTCCTCCTTTTTTTGGTGGTGGTGGTGGTGGGGGGCAAAAACTACTCTCCATCCAATAACAGAGTTTTAAAAGGTTTTGTTCAAAATCAACCAGAAGCTCAACCCATGTGAGGTAAGCTGTATTGTGGCCACATCATTTCACTTGGACTGAAACTTCAGTCCAGTTGCCTTTCAGTATCATTTTAACTACTTTCGATATGTTTGGGAGTCACTTCCTCTCACCAGAAAGTCCCACTCCGTGAGGGATACACCCAAACACATCCTCTCAGTGTGTAGATGTGCCACATCACAACCTTAGGTGGACATCCTTGGAGTTTCTTTGTGCTACTTGTACAACAGCAGACTATTGTTTGGCACAAAACATCTGATAAATGTTTTTATGATTTATTAAGATTACTCAAGTCATTATGAGCAACAATAACTTTTTAACTTAAAAGTCATTGCATAACAAAAGAATTTAAATGTGTAGAATTGTCTGTCTATATTGGGTAAAAATAAATACATATAGGAAGAAGTAAGTGAAGTGCATATTGCAATAATTTGTACTTAACTAACCTAAAATTATTTTTTGTTGTTTTTTACTCTTTCTCCATTATTGACTGTATTAAAAGTCAAACTGTGAGGTATGAGGAAACAGAGGGAGGTAGGGATGGAGGCGAAGAGAGGTCACCCACAGAGTGAGAGTGCTAAATGTAACTGGCTCATATGAATTTGTGGGCGGGCTTGGAGTAAGGAAGGGGATTTAATTGTATCTGATTAATATTTATTAACTTGTAGAAAGGACTGGGACCTAAGCAGTATTTAATGATACATACTGAGGTAAATTTTCTTTCTTCAGGAAATTTACTCTTAAAGTTTTGATTAATTGTTCATAGAAATTTCAATACATTTTTTTGTGGTTGTTGGTTTTGTTGTTTTGATATAGAGTTTCTCTATGTAACAGTCCTGTCTGTCTTGGAATTCACTATAGAAGAGCTGGCCTCGAACTCACAGAGATGTGCTTACCTCTGCCTTCCAAGTGCTAGGATTAAAGGTGTGTGCCAGCATTGTAGACAAATTCCTAAAAGGTTTTATTATATAAAAAACAAACTCAGAGCCAGATATTGGGGTAAACACTGAAAGATCAGAGAATCAGAACAAGCCACATCCAACCTCACCTTGCCAACTTCTCAGCTGATCTTGTTTCCTCAAACTGGAAGCCTCTGTGTCCTCATTTGAATGGATCTCAGCTGAACTGCTGCTAAAAGCCTAAAGACTTAAAAAGCCTCTAGTTCCTGTTCCTCGTGCCTTATATACCTTTCTGCTTCCTGCCATCACTTCCTGGAATTAAAGTCATGTGTTTTTCTCAAGTAAGACATGCGATCTTAAGTGCTGAGATTAAAGGTGTGTGCCACTATGTCTGGTTGTTTCCAGTGTAGCTCTGAACTGACAGAGATTTCTGTCTCCAGAAGGCTAGGATTAAAGGTGTGTGTGCCATCATTTTCTGGTCTCTATGTCTATCTAATGGCTGTTCTGTTCTCTGACTCCAGGTAAGTTTATTAGGGTGCACAATATATTGGGGGACACAATATCAACACACACCACTGCCCTGTACAATTCCAAATCTTAAGTCAAATGACTGTAGATGTTAACCACAGCTTCAATGCAAAGTGATAATAATATCCAGGTTAATAACTAATCAAATGATCGCTGCTATAATGTGGTCAAGATGAAACATAAAACATTCAAAAATGGATAAAAATTAATACTAAATAGTTGTGAAAAAGCAACATACACTGGTTATGAAGAATTGACATGTAAAGAGTAAACAAGATAATGTAATCAATTTCCTCTCTCTCTCTCTCTCTCTCTCTCTCTCTCTCTCTCTCTCTCTCTGTTATTTTGTTCACTGTTATAATACTGAACAGTAAAAAGTCACCTAGAATAAGCTGATGAATGTATCAGGCACTGGAAAAATAGGAAGCTGAGAGGATTTATACATTGACTGTGGAAATGTAAAATAAAATGACTTGTGACACAACTTGATAGTATTTTACACATTTGAAAATATTCAACCCATACCATAGTAATTTTCCCCCTGAAAGAGGCTTTACACATACAAAATATCTCACATAATAATACGTATATGAGAAAAGTAAACATCAATGTGGTTGATATATTGGGCACCCTAAAAAACTTATCTGGGGGTCAGAGAACAGAACAGCCACTATATTAAACATAGAGGTTAGACAGTGGTAGCATACGCCTTTAATCCTATCATTCAGGAGGCAGAGTTGCCTCTGGATCTCTGTAAGTTCAAGGCCACACTGGGAACAGAGCTGGACAATGGTGGCACACACCTTTAATCCCAGCACATGAGATCTCATGTCTTTGCTTGTGAAGGACACATGCCTTTAATCCCGGGAAGTAGTATGGCAGGACACAGAAAGGTATATAAGGCTTGAGGAAACAGGAACTCACACTCTTAAGGTGTGAGGACCAGAAAATAGAGGCTTTTAGGCAGTTCAGCTGAGATCCCTTCCAGGGGTGAGGACTCAGAGGCTTTCAGTCTGAGGATTCCTGGAAACAGGATCAGCTGAGGAGTTGGTGAGGCAGGTTTGTCTGTGGCTTGTCCTACTCCTCTGACCTTTCAGTTTTCACCCTAACATCTAGCTCCAGGTTTTTTTTTTTTTTTTTTTTTTTTTTGGTTTTTTTTTCGAGACAAGGTTTCACTGTGTTGCTTTGCGCCTTTCCTGGAACTCACTTTGGAGACCAGGCTGGCCTCGAACTCACAGAGATCCGCCTGGCTCTGCCTCCTCCCGAGTGCTGGGATTAAAGGCGTGCGCCACCACCGCCCGGTGTTTTTTATTAATAAGATAGTCTAGCAATTCATGTTACACATCCCATCATAAGTAAACATAATAAAGGGTAATTTGAATAGTAAAGTACTCCGAAGTGAATGGATTTGCATGAATATGATTGAAACATCCAATTTTTTAAAAACTGTTCCCATTCATATAAAGACATGCTCAAAATTATACAATTAATATTAACTAGCAATAAACAGTCACAATAAGTTACTTTTTTAAGTGAGATTTTGAAGCCGAGAATGTACAGCTATATAGTTTCACCACTCCAGAAGTAGAAGCAAGAGAATTGTGTTATGTAACCAGCCTGAGTTACATAGCAAGAAGGTCTCAAAAATAAAACAAACCAAATAACAAAAGTAGTAACAACAATAAAAACATGTTGACTAGAATGGACATAAGGAATGACAATTCCAAAGCCAAAATTATTGTTCATGTTCTATCATTAATTTTCTATGTTTAATTGGTTGAGTTTTTGAGTACATGGTTGATAAGTTTTGAATTATTAAATTTTTTGCATAGTTAATATATTTCCCAGGTAATCATAAAAAATTATCAATTATTTTTTCATGACAGGATTTCTCCGTGTACTTTTGGTGCCTGTCCTGGATCTCGCTCTGTAGACCAGGCTGGCCTCAAACTCTGCCTCCTGAGTGTTTAGTATTAATATATTTTTATGGTATATGAAATACTGAAATATGTTATGAGTTGAATATTATATAGCAGTATAATTTATAATTTCAATTCTTACACATCCATATACAAAATTCTTGTCTGTAGAGTGAAATAATATTCAGCTATAACATTAGAATGATACTTTGGAGACCTAACAGCAAGTGAAATTTACATAATTTTCTAAACTCCAGTCTGTCTTCTAATTGTATAGTTTTGCATATTAATTTTTATGTACTTTAATACTTCACATCATATCCAGTCAAATAAGTCTCAATGTAAGTAACACAGGTGGAATTGCTTCTCTTGAAGTACCTATTCAACATGTATGTAAGGTAAAATTGCCTGAGACAGAGTAGTTAGATTTCTAGAGGGACTTCAAGTCAAATGAATGTATAGCACTTCTCATACCTGAATACAGAAAGAAGTTGAATATTGTTAGAACTAATCACATTCATCCTATATGAATCACATGTCACACTATCCCATAATAAACATTCCAGTAAACACAATGAAGTCATCTACAACACACGTGAATACTTCAGACACCAAATCATCCCATTACAAACTGCCTATATATCATAGACATAAATTATACTTGAAAAATAAGGATGCTGAAAGTTATCACTGAAATCCTTTGTCAGAGATTTAAAATGGTGTACAATGCTGAACACTGTAAAGGAGAGTTAAGTGATATTTTAATGTGCTTACTATAAAATTAAGAGAGTTGTTTTAGTATAGCTTTTCTCATTACACATCATAAAATCAGAAGCAAGAGAACACTTTGCACTTAGCCATTTTGTTATACGTATCACAAACGCATTAAGGCATACACACAGACAAAATAATTCCAGATCACGACACATATGCAACCTATACATTTTACTAATTCTGTTCTAAAAAGTTGTTGTACTGAGAATTACAATACCAGAAATACCTAAAGAATAACACAAAATAAATTATTCAGAACCATGTAAAAGCAGAGAAACAATGTAATAAAAGGAGTTCCAAGGCTCTGCAGGTACAGCATTTGATTTTTGAGACTGAAGATACTTGTAGTTGAAGCACAGTTTTTTAACAGGGAATTTTAGGTATGCATTATTCATTAAAGTATTTAAGTTGGCAGTTGTTTTAAGGGTAACACAAGTTTATCTTCTTTTAACCAATGTCAGGTATGTGATATCAGGAAAAGGTAGCTTTTGATTTTGAATAGAGAATTATTCTATGCTTACATTTCATTGAATCCAACAACATAATTCACTGCAAACATGTAAAGGGATGGATAAATCATTTTTTCTAGATGGATATATATGAAACATATTCTTTGGATAAAATACTGTCAAATACATATCTATATGTATTTTAAAATATTCACAATATATTCCAGGACTAGGCTAAAACATTAAACCAAATCAGTATATGCAGATTTATTAGTATAAAGTAGTTGGTATTAAAAACAAGCTTAGAAGTTTGATCTATTTAACAGATTAACATTTTGAACTGTTTCTAATTTGCTCAAAAGAGAAAATCAGTAGGAAGGAATTACTTAAGAACCACAGAAAATAGATACTATTCTTTGAAGTGGATTCAGTTTAACTCTTACTAAAGCAAGACCTGTTCTTTTTTAAGAATAATACTTCTATTTTTTCATGTAAGGAAGTGACAGAAGATGTTTCCGTAAAAGTATTAATGTGATATCTCTTAATGAAATTGTGTAATATAATAAGAGCATATTATCACAGAATTATAGTAATTTAAGGATATATTCTAGGTATTCTTATCATCCTAAATACTTGTGCACGGGACTCAGATTCACTCTTACTTTAAACTTAATACCATTATATTGATAACCTGGTATAAATTTCTTTTACAGAGATTTAATGAATTGATACTAAATTGGTTATTTTGAGTATTTTAAATCACTGACTGCTGTACCATTTTGCTCTTAGTTAACATAACTGGAAAGAGACAAATCATGTTTGTATTTCCAGATTCATTAATTTATATTTGTTCAAAGTCTGAAGTAGACAAAGAACATGTTAAAGCCCATAGGGCAATTATTACCTTTGAGACAAGCTCTAGATTTCAGTGATGATAAATCCCTAACAATCTTTTAATAACTTTTATTTGACAAGGATTTATTGAGCAAGCCTCAGATCCACACACTGCACTAATTCTTAAGTATCCACAAGAGAGTAAGACAGCCCTGAACTTCACTTTGTACAAAGGCTAATGTTGAAGATAAAATGTAAAAGCCGTCAAGAATGCAAAGCCATTTATTAACTATTGTTCAATGTGTATTTCTCTCATCTCTTTTTCTACCCTTTTGTTCAAAGGCATATTTTATTTTCTCAGTGAACACTAACATAAACACACACAAAGGAAACCCCCAAAACACAACCCAACCTAATTAAGACATGAGCAATTTTTCCCCAGCAGTATTTTGCCCTTTGAAGCCTAAAGAAGGACAAGGAATACCGAAGCAATTAAGAGCAAATTAATAAGTTTATTAGGAGACTCAAAAAGTACCCCAAACTGGGAAACTGTAAAGGTTCCTATGACTATAGAAAGTCCCTGGTTGTGAGCTGAGTGGCTGGCTATGGGATTTCTTAGGGTTAAGCGGCTGCTCACTGTTCTTGTTCACTTGAAAGAACCCTAATCAAGATGTGGTCCATAGGCACCCTTCAAGGCTATTGGGACAGAAAACAGGAAATTCATCCTTATCAAGATAAGATACTACTCATTAAAATATGTGAGAAAATCCCTTCTGAATCTAGGGAATAAAAGGTATGCTATCATTGTCATTATGATATATACCTATCATTTGTGCATTCATAACATTGAAGTTTTGTTGTGAAACAAAGAAAGCTGTGATTACTCCTCCTTCACAGAAATAAGGGGTGTTAGATATAGCTTAAAAAAAAGAAAAGTACTTCCATTTTATCAAAATGAATTATTGAGGGGAATTTTCCCTTTAAAAGAGCTGTTTTGCCAAGGTGGGGAATTGGAAAATAACATCAGGCTGGTGTTAATGCAATCAGAAATGTCAGAGAATATAAGGCACAAGAAAAAGAGGAATGTTAATAAACTTAGAGAAAGAAATTATGTAGTGCCCCCCCTCCCCCGAAAACAACTAGTGACTGCAGAAGAAGGGTCACTTACTCAAAGGAAAGCCCTCCTTTCTACTGTCAGGGAACCCATATCCATACTCAGTAAGAAGACAGCCAAGAAAGGAGAGTAGAATGTCCAATGAGATTGCTTAGTGGAATAATCAGTGTGTTGCAAAATAAAAAATGACTTTTAAGGGGACAATGCAAAACATCCATGCCAACCCAACTTTTTTCTCTTAATGGGATTCAAACAAACCTTAAATTCTGGCAGAAAGAGGCCAAATCATCTCACTAACTAAAAATCACAGTACATAAAGTGTACATACTGATACAACACCAAGTCATGATTAAGTATGTATTTTGACTGAATCAGCAAGCTAGTCATGTGTAATTACTGAAAGACCTATAATTCTTTCATAATACTCTCATCTATTCTTTGAACATTTAATTCATTAATACAATGCATCTTGACCATTCCCATCACTGACTCCCTGCTTCAATTCCCCCCCAAAACTGACAACACATCTCTTTTCCATCTTCATGTCATCATTTTAACTTTAAAGTTTTTAAACCACTGAGACTAGTTAATGCCCACTACATCCATCTGAATCTGTGATCATCCAGTAGGGTGTGGACAACCTACCAGGGAGTACTCTACCATCAAAGAAAAATGACTCTCTTTTGCTCATGACTTACTGTCTTTCAATAATTCCTCAGATAGGAGTGGAGAACTGTTGTCTCCTCCTCCATCTATTCTGTAATTTTTAAATGTTCAACATGAAAACATTCAAGATCTTTTCTTATAGAATTTTTAAATACGTTGTACACAAATACTATGGTTACTCTATTGTTCTGTAACTTATAACTTCCTACTACTATCTAGCTGACAACTTTTATGTATGATAGATGCTCTACAACTATCCATGCTCAAGTCCTAAGACATTATGAAGTAATACAATGTAGTATAGCAACCAGATAGGAACATATGTGGGAGGTGAAAGGCAGAAATAACACTTTATCACAGATCCAGCCCCTCCTTTTTGTCCATTACCACTACAAGCATATATGTATATTGACAAGTATAAACTAATAAAACACAATTTCAAACATATGACCATCAAGACTCAATACACTACTGTAGGGCATTAATGTAACTGACTAAAGACTTTTGTGTCAGAGGAATGCAAACATAGAACCATACACTCTGAACCTGCTACTCTATAATTTGATTGTGACTGAAAATGGCAAGAAAGGCAAGGATTTCCAAACGTTAGGTTCTGTCATCTAAATGCAGCCTTGCGCTTGGAAGTGGGGTGTAGATAGTTCAGGAGTGAGGATGTGAACAATTAGAGGTCTCACTTAAGCATTGTTGGGATCATTTAAGGAGAAAATATTTGAACTGACTAAAAATTATAAACAAATGATGTGGTTTACGTGACTTTTTTTTTTACAAGAGACCGCAGTGGTGAAGCTGACTCCTCAGAGGATGATGTGTGTAGAGGTAGATGAATGAAATAGAGCAAAAGTTTAGCTGAGGAGATTAAAAGATTATGAGCATGTGGTAGAGAGATGATTGCTACCATGAAGGTGAAGTGCATCAAGATCGCTTGGCCTTGTCTGGCTGGGAACTGGATTAGTTATAGGGAAGAAGACAGTGATGCAAGAGCCCAATTTCTTTATAAATTCAGAGAAGGATTCAGTCAGAATGCTGGTGTGGAGAGAAAAAGATTTCATGGTCTGCTAAAAAGAGGTTTTAATGGTCTAAGATTTTAAATGGTCTTCAACTCAAATTTGACAAAAGCTCTTGATTCCAAAATATTTGAAAAGAGTATTAACCTATATGTTAAAGTACAGTGACAGTACTGGTGTCACAGCAGATTCACAGCAGATTTAATTGTGTAATGAGCAATGCAGTATAACTGCTACAAAATTTTAGAACACTAATGAACGTTTATAAGATGCTTTGCTTAAAGCCATTCTAAATGTATTTTCTAAATTTTTGAATATTTTATTACCAGTACTGTATTTCTATAATTACTGCATGCCTAGCATCTCCCATGTCTCCTCGTCATTCCCTTTCAAATTAATAACCTCTATTTCTTTATTATTGCTACTTACATTAAATTATATATATATAATTTATATATATATAATTTATATAATATATATATAATTTATATAATATATATATATATATATATATATATATAAATGTTGCTAATATGGACATATGTTTAGGTTTGATTACTTGGATAGGATAACGTACCAGGGTCTTGACCCTGAAAAAAACTGACGTTCCTTCTCTCAGCTGCATTTGATTGTTTCTGCGTCATCATCTAAGGAAGGGGGCCTTGTGAAATTTCTCTTCTTCACATTGGCATATCAGCTGGTGTTATCATGTAGGGCTGGTTTAGGTAACCCCTCTGCTGAGCCATCTTGGGTGTGGCTTTCCTGCCATGTCTAGAAGATATGTAGCAGTAGTCATTCTGAGCCCTTGGCTTTTACAATATTTCCAAGTTTCTTTTTGTGAAATTTTCCTCAGCCTTAGGTCTGGAAGTTGTAGTGTAGAGGCATCAATTGAATCTGGGAGCACGATTATGTTTAGTCATTACTTGGTTGGCTGTGTTTATCATTGTATTTTCAAAAAACAACCATTTATGGACTTGGAAGTTTTTTCTTCACTTCATATAACTATAGAAATGGAATAATGTCTTAATATATTTGTCTAATTTTGTAACATAGTTGCCACAAGAATTAATAGATAATTTAAGTACATAACAATTAACCAGGGTATGTATGCATGAAAGGTATTGAAAAAGCAGAGCTTTTATTTGTAAAGATAAATAACATAAAATATTTACAAATTGTACATGATATGCTGCCAGATAACTTTAAGATGGAAAATAAAATGCTAGAGGAAGGAAATTATTAGAAGAGTCAAGACTGTCAAAAAATATTAAGAGCATTCCCAGTATTTCTTGCAGAGAGAATAGGCTTTGACTTTGCATAAGAATAAGAAAAGGAAAGCCATGTCAGGAATCTGCCCAAACACTTGTAAAGATAATCCACAACTCTTGGTCTAGAAAGAATGGGTCAAAGCATAACTCAAGTCAAGTGAAGTGGTCTATGCACAAGATAGTCTTCAGTGCAGTAGAAAATGAGTATGGAGAAATAAATCCTTTCTTCCCTATTGGCATTCTATCATACTGGAATTTCCATCATCTGAGACAACTCAGTACATGAGCTAGAGATGGAACAATGACCATGACTATGATTATGAAGTCCCTCTCTTTATGCAACTCTAGTAGGAAAATGAGACAAGAATTGCAGAAATTTAAATTAAGAGTGATGAAAGTTAGGGGAGCAAGTTAGTTTAGTAAGAAGGGAACGCATGAGTTATGCATGGAGGTGGGGTCTTTAGCAGAAGAGCGAGTGAGCAGGCTGCTAACTGAAAGAAAAAGAGAGTAGGCATTTTACAGTGTTAGAAATGAAATGGATTCTAAGTTCAGGGGAAAACATAAATGGATGGTAAAGGTTGGGGGAGAGAGTCTATGTAGTCAGTGTTTACAGCAGGGAGGACACTTCCAATTTCACACTTAAGAAGTTCAGGGTTTAAGACAGAGCATCCCTGAAGTCATTCACATGGAATAAAATCAGCTTTATCTGTAGAGTCAACCTTCAGAAGGTAAACTTCACTTTTTGTTTTATTTTGCCAGGTACTATTTGAAAGTTTACTTATGGTTAAGAAATTAGAATTAAAATTTATTTTATTTCTTCACAAAGATTATTTCCAATTAGGAGACAGTGAAGTTGAGGCATGGGGAAGTCAATCTACTGTCCCAAGGAAGCAGCCTTGACAGGATTCAAACTAAGATTTCCCACTCTACTTTCAGTTGCATTTTGCCTGATTTTGAGATTTTTTTTATTACATTCCTCACAAGAGCTAAATGTATTGATGTGCAGATCTTGCCGAATCAGTGAGATTGAAAAGGCAAATGGGAGTATTTTAGCAAGCAGTCCAAGAGAGATCAATTTGTCAGACTTGACATGAATCACAGAGGAAAAGATCTACTTTCCTTGCATGATTAAGCCAATATAGCTATTATTGAGTAGAGACATTTACTTACTGCCATGCAAAACAAGTGAATTAATGTATTCATCTTCAACTCATGTTTAAAAAATTGATTAAATATGATCTAAAAACAAACAAAAGACTCTTAGCAAACCTGCTTCTATCAGACTCGTCATTAGCTTAAATTCTTGGACTCCAAACAACCCACACTTTAACTAGAGTTAGGTATACTAGTACTGAATCAAAATTAGTCAATTTACTTGTATTTGGGTATAGTTTTTTTTTTTAATGTTAGATTAGCTAATAGAACATGAGACAATCTTGTCTCTGTGTTTTTTTCTTTTGTTAAGAAAAATTTTTCATTCATTTTACACACCAAAGATCCCCCTCTTCCCTCCTCCTGCCCCTCCAGCCTCCCTATCCCAACCCACCCCCCTCTCCCACCCACAAGATGGCAAGGCCTCCCATGGGGAGGCACATCCAGTAGAGGCCAGTTTAAGCCCTTCCCCCTGCCTCAAGGCTGCACTACCTGTCCCATAATAGGTAGTGGGCTCTACAAACCTCCGCACTTGCACCGGAGATGGATTCTGATCGTACCAACAGGGGGCCTCCCAAGTAAATCAAGCTACACAACTGTCTCACCATACAGAGGACCTAGTCCACTAGGACTGGACTAGGACTGGTCTCTGTGTTTTTAATCACATATACAGGAATGAAACATAAAGTCATTTCTCTGATGAGAATGCTTGAATAACAACTTTAGTCACGTTCTATTCCAACTTTACAACAGTAGTTGTAAGAAAAGATTTCTTCTTTGAAATCTAACATCTCACTTTTATCTAATTTAAACTGTATTATCCTAGGGTCTTCTGTTCACAAAAACAATGCTGTTATTGTTCTCATAATTTTGGTGAAGATTCCCAAACTAGTTTATTTAATTTAGAAACATATTGCATATATTCTTTCATTACATAATTAATTATATTATTCAGCTAAAGCTTTACTTCTTGAAAAACAAAATGCTGAAAATTTGTCAAATTATAAGAATGTACATTGAGTTATTACTTATCATTCAATTAAACTATTAACATAAATGTCAAAACTGACATAACTATTTGAAGTTTAGTCATTTATATTTATAGAAACAAAATACAAATCTACCTGCATTAGAGGCCAGTATTTTAATATTTGATTTTAGGATTTAAACTATATAAGACAATATTTAGCATATTTATTCCTGAAACTATTTTAGGTTAAAGTTCATATATAATTCTTCAAGTCATTTTAATAAAAACTCAATTTTAACATTTTTAGAACATAAACCTTTGCATGCTTCTGTATTCTGTTTATTACTAACTTCTTAATTTAATTCTGACACTAACCAGGAAGCAACATGCAGTAAATTCTTATTCACATTAAAGTTGTATAATTTAATAAGTATAATTAACAGGATCTCTCTAAGATCCTTCTAAGTAGAATTGATCATGCATTCATCCAGTAAAATGGGAAAACCTCCACTCTTGACCTTATCCTATGCACAGAAGAAATTGAAGCATGTATTTGATATTCTTGAATTTTAGGATTGTCCATCTTCAGTTGAACACAGGCTGGTTGTTAAGCTCCAAGTAGACTTGACATAATTTTTATAGAATGTAGGAAACAATAACTACTAGAAGAATGAGAAATAGAGGAGTTGTGCAGTATGTAGGTCATTCTTAAAATTAGAACATAAAAATCTAGCTTCAGCAAAGCCATGGTATATTTTCAAAAATGTTTTGTAAATATCAAGTGGCAGACTAGAATCAAAGGCCTTTTGCAAATACCAGTTTGCCTCCCTCAATTAGATGAAATATGCTGGCCTGGTGAGTGAGGCTTTAAGTATATACTATAAAGGAAGCTACTCAACGTACTTCAAAATTAAAACCAGGCATCTTTTCCTAATTATAATATGTCCATAGTCAATTTCACTGCAAATTTCATTTCTGTATTTCTCATCAAATGGTTTCATTTGTTTCACACTGTTTATGTGTGTGCACATGACATCCTTCTTTGAGACTGCTGTGACTAGCATTAATTCACTGTCATTAAATCCATTTTGTTTGCTCATATCTAAGGAAATACATGTCCTCTCTTCGTTAATGAATTGTAGACCAATTTATCAGATTTGCTCCCAGAGAATTCTTCCTAGTTTAGTAAATATGCTAAAACTTTTATTTATTTTTTTTTTAATTTTTAGCGCTTGATCTTTGCCTCATGTTGTTTGAAATTAGCCCCTTGGATATTTTCACTCACTTCTGTAGTCTTTTAGAAAATAAGCAGAGCCATCCCTCTACTTCCGAATTTTGACTGTTATAACAATTAAAATTAAAACAAACTACAATATAGCTGCCATTTTTCCCTCTAGGTGTTGATAACTTTAAGTGAGTTAATTGTGATTTACTGGCAGAATGTTCTGCTAGTGATATTTATTATAGTTCAATAAATATTGTATTCTAATAAAAAAGAAATCTTAAAAAAATTTTTCATTATTGAAACAGCATGGCTAATTGTCAGATTTTGTTTATATGATGTGGTGTATTGTTTATGTGTTTATGTGGTGTGTGTGTGTGTGCGTTTTGGAAAGGAAGGGATACCAGAGTTAGAAGCTGATGACTATAACGGATTACACATACTCCTTAGGGTGTTGGTATGATAAAAGCTGTAACAAGATATATACTTTAAAATGAAAATAGAGAAAACAATTATTAAGTATATTATATGTCAATTTAATTTTTAAATTTTAGTTATTATAATGTTTGGGAAAATGTCAATTAAATTTGACCAATTATAGACACTTATCTTCTGCCATAAGAAATTATAAAACAGGCAATAAATTAGTGAGGTCTTAAATTGCGTTCATATTGCTTGTTCTACGACTTTAGTCAGAGACATAATCCCATGATTGCTTCAAAGAGCTAACCCATTGCTAATAATTTATTTTCATTAGCAAATATGTATTTTGTCACTTAGAGAAAAAAGCGTATATACTTAAGGAGCAAAGATATTAGTTCCAGGGTAATTATTTATCATCTTTTACTAGTATTATAGAAGTCTAAGATTCCTGATTGGGACATTTAATGGGAAATCTTAATGTTTCATCAAATATTTTGAAATCTATCCATATATTGAAAAAGTTACTGAGTACCGATAACCAGGTAGAGTACAAGACTGAACTCAGACATTCATATAACAATGCTCTGAAGAAGGTGACCAGGCAGCTGTCATTGTACAGTAATATAATAAGAGGAACAAGTGCTAAAAGTGGTTTTTCCCAAGAGAATGCCTTGGACAGGAATGTAGATGTGTTTCTGAGAATGGACTGTTTAAAAATGTCCCTTGGAAATGTGCAACTGAAAGTACCTTTCATATATTTAATAAAGTGGATAGTGCAAAATGCATAATAATGATAAATTATTTAAAATGTTTGAGTTCAAAATTTCCTTTTGGACCCCAATGCAGTTTTTCCCTGGATAAAGGCTTGCACACAACATAATCTTCATTAATTTCCTACATTTGCTATTTATGATATATGAGTTCACAGATAAATATCACATGTCCATTGACATTAGCTAGATTAAACAAAAGGCATATAATAAATCATAAATGACAAACTACATTATGTGTAAAATGTTTAAAACATATAAGAAAGAAAGGAAGCTAAGAAAAAAAAGTGTTATTTTCATGGTAAAATTTTTAGGTGAAGCAGTTTTGCCTAGCATGACAAGTGGGTTAGTAATTCCACATAAAGGCAAACTGGAAACCACCCCAGCATTTGAGGTTTGGCAATGAAGAGCATTTTAGGATTTGGTGCTGAGTTAAGACAATTAAAAAATGTAAAAACATGTATACATGAATGTATATTTCAAACTTAAAGAATGGTTAATTAAACAGTTGTAACATTATTGAATAAAAACCTAATTATTCTCAGTAGAGAGAAATGAGAAAATGCAAATAATCTTCAATGCACTAACGGACAATTATCATCTTAGGACTATTGCCTCACAATAAATGGAACTGAGTGTGACACTGAGAAACACTGCTGAGTGAAATTCTCTATGATGTGATTAAGGTTAAAGAAGAATATCCAGATGGAAAAACTGATCAAAACTTCACAAGAAAATGATTGGAGAAAATAGGGAAACATTAAATGAAAATGTATAGCATGACAATGATAATCAAGTCTAAAATAAATAATTTCTCCCTTCTAAATACCAACTAGCATTGACCCTGCTTAACATCTAAGGAGGTTATATCATAGGAAATTGGGCGAATTCAAGATAGGTTCTATGAAACAGTAGGGAAAGAGAAAATGGAGGAAGGGTTAAATGGGGAACAGGGAGATCGAGTAACACACAGGAATAGAGAGCAAAGAAAGATAAGTAACACTAAGGATGCTAGAAAGAGACACTAAGAAACATAAGATTACTTAAAATACCTAATATATATATATATATATATATATGTGTGTGTGTGTGTGTGTGTGTGTGTGTGTGTGTGTGTGTGTGTAGTTTAAATATAGTTATGATGCATAAGATGATAATGCTCTCCTTCAATAGTCACAGGTGATCTAACAGAAATTTCAGTGCAAAGCAAGTAAATTTTTCTTTTAATTTTTCGTCAGGGGTTCCAAAAAACTCTGCAAAAAAATACATAGGTTGTGTTATTCCCCTTAATTAAAAGATATTAAAAGATAGTTTTGGTAATATAAGTCAGAATAGAAAGTGAATTAGGTACAACCTTTTGGACTCACCAAGATAGGATAGATATGGAGTATTTTCTCTGAATTTGTCAATTGTTAATGGACTAGACATAGTGGATGTATTTATTGCCCATATATATGTATAGCACACATCATTTTTGTACTTACTGTATATAGTTTTTCATATATTAGTTATAACCTTTTTATTTTAGACAAATAATGGGAAATGTGGTGATATTGTGTTTGTGCTCTAACAAATAAAGCTTTCCAGAACATTATGATGTGAGCAATTGTTAAAACTATCACATGCTTTTGACAAAAGACTAGAAGAAATCAGGATGAAATTGAACTGGATACCTTGTCCTTGATTTTGGAAGGTGATATCCAAGATGTCAAGGGAAAAATGCAGTCATAGTCCTACTTAACTGTAAAGCTTAGACACCACAAAAGTGCTCAGACTGGTAATTTTTTCCAGTGGTTCAAGTGGTGCTTTTATCTTGGGTCTTGGGGGAAATGAATAACTGTTTAATTAGACTTAAGACCATCTCAATCAGAAGAAATTAATGTTTGTACTATATATTTAAGAACTACCAATGGCTGGAGAGGTCAAGGTCCCTAGAGGAGAACAGTACTGCAATTTCAAACTGTTCTAAAAATATGTTCTTATACCAACAAGTTAGGTGTAGGCTCAGCCCTATCAAAGAACCTTCTTTTTGCCATAGATGGAGACCATCACAAAGTACCACAACTAGTAAAATGCAGAGAAGAAGTGCCTGCTGGGTCCACTACTCCAGTCGGTCCATTCACAATTAAACTCACACACGCAAGGTTCAGAGAACACTGAAGAGAAGGGACCAGAAATATTTTAAGAGCCAAAGTCCTAGGAACCCTGTTGCAAGATAGTGCATTTTAGACATTTGAGGGTTGTTGTACCCGTGAAATCTTAAAATTTTGATTGCCTAAACAAGACCTGCAAAATAACATCATCAGTCAAAATGCCAAAGCATGTGGGATAATTGTCACAAGGCCCCACCCCTTGGTGAAGAACTTCAGAGAATCAGTTACTGCTGAGAGAGAAAACATTTTCTTCAAGAATTAATTCTCTGGTAGGTTACCAAATCCCAAGTCTCAGCCCTAAAAATATGTACATGAGAGAAACACTAAAAGGATTAAGTTGTATGTGTTTATTCTCTCTCTCTCTCTCTCTCTCTCTCTCTCTCTCTCTCTCTCTCTCTCTCCACACACACTCATATACGTGAGTGTGTATATATACATGTGTATATGTGTATATGTAACTAATTATCATAGAATAATAGAACAGGTCATAAATTTAAGATAGTATAGAAGACACTAAAAATAAGAGAAAAGAGATGTGTAGATAATGGTGTAATTATAGTACTAATGTATTCCACTTTAAGAACAAGCACATTTAAATTAAAATAAAAGGGGATTTCATCAAAGGCTGGCAAGGGGCCTCAGATGGGGAAAGTGATTGCCCCAAAAGCCTGCCTCCCTGAGTTCAGTCCCCAAAGGTAGATTTGGAATCACACATCAGCAACCCAAGAACACCTCCTGAGAACTGAGAAGAAGAAAGAGTAGAATCTCCTGGCCGCTTGTAGGTCAATAAGTCTGCAACAGGTGGTAGAATACAAAGGAGGAGACCATGTCTCACAAAGTTGGAAGAATATTGACTCCCAAAAGTTTTCTTTTGACCTCACAAGCACATGGTGACAGCCTATGTTTTCACTTTCACATATATTAAACACATAAACACAGACATAGACATGCCACACACCAAAGAATATAAAATAATTAAAGGATAATGCAATGTGTACTTTATAATGAATTAAAAATACATGTAAATTAATATGACTGGTATAAACAATAAAATAAATACCTTACCTTTTTCAGCTTAAGGGTATATAATATGACTTTTGTTATTGAAAACCTAGATATGCATGGTAAATACTTAATATTTTTGAAGTAGGCAGAAATTTAAAAAAAAAATTAAACCCCCACTAGTAAAAGTTGTTTTATTTCTGATTCCCTTTTCCCTTTTATTGAAAATAGATTTTCTCCCACATAATATATCCTGATTACAGTTTCCCCTCCCTTTACTCCTCCTAGTTCCTTCCCATCTCCCCTCCCATCCAGATTCATATGGTTTCTGTCTCTCGTTAGAAAAGGAATAGGATTCTAAAGGGTAATAATAAGATCTGTGGTTGGTATGTAAAATGAATAAAAAAAATAAAATAAGATAAAAGTAAAAACTATCACATCAGAATTAATCAAAACAAACAAACAGGAGGAAAAGAGCCCAAGAGAGGGCACAGGAATAGAGACCCATCACTTCACACACTAAGGAATCTCATAAAATATACTAAAGTAGAAGGCATAGCATATGCACAGATGACCTGTTGCATGCTGTTGCATGCACTGTGCATGCTGTTTCATTCTCTGTGAATTCATATGAGCTTCCATTATGTTAATTTAGAGGACCTGGTTTTCCTGGTGTTCTCTAACCCCTCTGGTGGTTACACTTTCTGCTTCCCTTTCTCAGGGGTTCCCTGAGCCCTGATCCCTGAGTGGAGTGATTAGACAAAGACTTCATCTTTATGGCTGAGTGTTCCAAGGCCTTTCATTCTCTGCTTAATATCTGGCTGTGGGTCTCTGTATTTGTTACCCTCTGCTACTGGAGGAAGCATCTCTGGTGATGGCCCGAGTAAGGCATTGATCTATAAGTATAGCAGAATGTCATAAGGAGTCATTTTTATTACTTTATACCTTTAGTAGAACAATAGTATTTGGTTTTAACCTAGGTTCCCAAGCTATCTAGTCTCTGGTTCTTGGTCTCAGTGTTGAGTATTGGATCCATCTTGTGGAGTGTGTCTTAAGTCAAATCAGATATTGGTTGGTTACTCCCACAAACTTTGGGCTAAAATTATCTAGAATATCTTGCAGACAGGACACTGTTGTAGATCCAAGGGTTTGTGACTGTCTTCTTGTTTACATTTCTCTTTTGATTGTATGCAGAGCACCTTCCTATACCAATGACAATAAATGTTGTGCTAACGGTTCTTTGTAGGCACCAGCTTGACAACTCCATATTCAATGAGGTGTGTAGATCTTGTCTTCAGCAATGGATCCTGGATGTCAGTTGTGGAGACAAATTATAATCTCATCAAGAGACTTTGTTTCTTTGAGGATTGCTGTTTGAGGTTGTTTAAAGATTCCAATAGGACCACTTTGGTCAACAACTTAATTAGATGTAACCTAATCCCAGTAACAGAAGATGCATTTGGTGAAAAGATATGTCCGGTTAGTGTTCTGTCTCCCCCATAATTTGGTGATTTTTATTTAGCCTAATAGTAAAAGATATTTTAAAAATAGTCAAATGTATGCAAGACAAGAAGGTAAAGAAAAAATAAAATTGTAACAGGTAAGTGTCATAAAAGAAGTTTGAAAAAAAGTTAAATATATATCAGCTTTACAACTAAAGATTGTTACTCAGACTTTAAAAACAGCAATGACCTAATACAACATCATGAATACAATTTACCTCATGCACAGCTATTTTGTTAAAATAGAAATTAAAGGCTATAAAAGTATATATAAAACTGCCAAAACAAATACAACTGGGGTTACATTATTAAAATTTTAAAAAGCTTGTGATGAAACAGTATTCTTAAAGATAAGGAGGGTCCGAGTACAGAAATAACATTTTAATATTCTTTGGAGCTCTTGATCTATTATCTGAATGCACTGAGGAGAAGAAGAATCTGCAAAGTGATAATGATACCTGCAGAACACATATTCACTGACATGATCAGTTAGTTCTTTATTCACTCATTGTTAATGTTTATTAGGAGCTATCTGCAGTTGTGGACATGGATGACTAAATACATAAATGAACAAAAAGTGCCTTTGTCCTTATGGGAAGAGAGATTGAGGGGGAGAGGAACAAGGAGCAAAGACACAAACCAAGTGCACCAAACAATGTCTTTGAGAGATTTAGTAAAGGTGAGTTTAACTTCCAACTTTAGATGGGGTGATAGAATGATCAGGCTAAATTATAATAAGATAAAATTTAAATGAATGTATTAAGAAAGTTAATGAGCAAGTCAAGTAAAATACCTGGGGTCTATGCTGCCAAATAAGTGAGTAATCACATATTTTTAAAAAGTGTGTTGATGAGATAGTGAGTGATTTGCTAGAGTCAAAATTAGTGGGACACTGACACAGAGATACAACTGTACAGTAGCATATCATGCTGAGTTTAAAAAAAAAAAACAAAACACCAATGACTTTCAAACAGTTGACTGCATTTGAAAGTTCAATTTTTCATATTGTAAATGTAGGATATTAATTATCAACATGAGGAAAGAAGATAAGACATTGCGGAGATTTAAAAATTAATGCTCTAGGCTAATAAAGGATGGGGTAATGAGAGCTTAGGGGAACGGGAGGTTCGAGCAGGATCAGGAACAGAGTGGGAGAACAAGGAAAGAGATACCATGATAAATGAAGGCACCATGGGTATAGAGAGAAGCAGAGAGCTAGGGAGGTTCCCAGGAATCCACAAAGATGACTCCACCATAGACTACTGGCAATGGTCGAGAGGGTGCCTGGGCTGACCTACTTTGGTGATCGGATGACTGAATACCCTAATTGTCATCATAGAACCCTCATCCAGTGACTGACTGAAGCAAATGCAGAGATCCACAGCCAGTCCCAGGCAGAGGTCCAGGAGTCCAATGGACGAGAGAGGTGGGATTTTATGAGCAAGAGATATAGAGACTATGACTGGAAAAAGTACAGAGACAACTAGCCAAACTAGTGGAAATACATGAAGTGTAGACCAATAGCTGAGGAGCCCCCATGGTACTGGACTACACCATCTAAATAAGTGAGACAGTTGTTTAGCTTGAACTGTTTAGAGGGCCCCCAGGCAGTGGAACCAGGACCTGTTCCTAGTGCATGAGGTGGCTTTTTGGAACCTTGTGCCTATGGTGAGACATTTTGCACAGCCTTGGTGCAGGGAGAAGGGGCTTGGACCTGCCTCATCTGAGTGTACCAGGCTCTGCTGACTTTCCATTGGAGACCTTGCCTTGGAGGAGGTGGGAATGAGGAATGGGATGGGGGGGGAGACTGGGGGTGGGGGGAGGGAGAACAGGGGAATCTGTGGTTGATATGTAAAATGAATATAAAACCTCTTAATAAAAAAACTGACAGTGAGCATTCTGTACATTTGTATGATGTAGAATACATCTCACACAATAGCCAATGAAAAAATAATTTGATAATATAACCAGTAATTATGTCAGTTCTAGCAAAAACCAAACAGCCTACCATGATTATTTGTATTGGTAAGTGTACTAAAAAGCCAAATCAATTTAACAAGAATTGGAAAGAAATGTATCCTTTATCATAATCAGTTACAAATCGTGCTCATTTTATAATTATAGAGATCAAAGCCTTTTGCACATTCTCTAGTCACAAAATGTATACGAACTTTCATATAACCAAGGAAGCCCTCATTTATGAAGAAGTATTCTTTGATTTTATGTCACTATTGTAGGAGTCAGATAAAATAAATATTATAACATACAAAAGAGCCAATCATGTGATTAGAAAATATAAAAAAATTAAGTAGTGCAAACATAAACATCTTTGTTTACTCTCAGTGTGTTACAAGGTTTATGAATCACAGAATATATTAAGAAGAGACTGTCTATGAATACCTCATTTAGAGAATATAGGTCACATTTCAGTGGACAACATTGATACTCGGGAAATATGCTTTAAGATTAGATACTTATTGTTTAATAAACCAAGTCATGAATATGATGCTGAATTTTAGTTAAAGTTTTGATTGGTATCACTTTAGAAGTGTCACTTAGCTCTCTTTGACAATATGTTACTTAAATGCTAATCTATGTATACATGTTTAAAGTTATATGTATACTAATTGACAAAAATAGGAAGGATAGTTAATAGCCTTAAGAACTCAGAAGCTGATCTCAATGGCTAAATCTAGCAACTGCTGATGGAAAAAAATAAAAGACTCTATGAATTTTTGTCATGATTAAACTGCAAGAACAAATATTTACAGCTGCCAATCAAACTAATTTGACTGGGAACAAAATACTTGCATTATAGAGTCTTAAGTGTATGGAAATCCCTGCTTCCATGGTATTCTGTGAGAGAATAAGCTGTTCTCCTTAGTTAGAATAATGTGAAACAAGAGCAGTGGAAAATATTATCATATAAATTGTTGGGAATGAAGTTAGTAAAAAGGCATGCAAGTGTTTCAGTTATGAATTTATTCATTTTGAACAGTATATTGATATATTGGTGAGGAATAATATTTTTATATATTGTCATTAAAAGCCTTAGAATTGAGAATATGCAAACAAAAGGATAAAAAAGCCAAGTCTGCAATAGTTTAGAATATACTCTCATGAAACCTATCTTTTGATAATCAAAGGGAACTTTCATTTGCTGAAAATGCAATTCTAATGTTAAGATATTAGGAAAAAAAGAAGTCATATTATCATGAGGAAAAGTATTGGAGAGAAGACATTGCAAAAGTTAGTAAAAGGACTGCATTATAAACATTATATTTTAAGATCGAGTGTTATCTGAATTGCTTGACATATCATGGATACTATATCATATCATTCATAATGTTACCTCTGTTTTCATAGCTAACACATGGGACTCTATAATTGAAAACTGTGCATATGGTAGATTAGCAGTTGCCTGCAAGGGATACTGGATTCATTAGGTAGACTGTATAATCAGTCTTATGTATTTATTTACATGTAGCCACAGTCTTGTCTGTGTATACTGGTAGAAAGATGAGTTTCCCTTCCAGTTTTACTTGGGCTATGTCATGTCATTTATTGGCCTATAGGATGTAGCAAATATAAAAAGGCATGCAAAACTGAAATTCTGTATGTCCATGTTGACTGTTACTAGTTTACTTTTCATTTCTTTTCTCTCTATACGAAGAGTCTGCTAAGGTTATTGTTATTTATGGGTCTCCAGAATTAATAAACTTAATCATATCCTTATACCAGCTGACTAAAGCTTGGAATAGAATGTGTAGACACTGGCAGGTTTCATCAACTAAAGCAGTCACTTGCTATACACCAACTTGAAATATATTAGAATAAATAATTATTATAGATCCACTATTATATATCAACTTTATGTCAAAGACTGATGTTCATGAACGCAAAAACTTAAAGATTATTGATCTTTTTTTAGTTTTATATTAAGAGTAGTATAACATGTTTCAATATCAGGATACATAATCAGTCATGAACTAATGTTTCAATACTTAAGCTTAAATATTATCAAAACTTGTCAGAGTCTGACTTGAGTTAAGATTAATCTCTTCTGAACTCAGCTTAATTGAATCAAGTGTGATTTAATATGTGTTGTATCATGTAGATAGCATGACTATTATCACACACGTGAATCTCTGAACACATTTCTGTGTCCTCTAATCATTATGTTATTCAGTGTTTTGTAAAACAATATTTATGTATTTCTTCCTGGGACATATATCAAAAACCAAAATTTATATAATTTATAGCTATATTGTTCAAAATATTCTAGAACCATTGCTTTTGCCTATTTGTCTGTCTGTCTCTCTGTGTGTGTGTGTGTGTATGTGTGTGAACAGCTTTGCTACTGTCTAGCACATACATATGCTGTTCTGGGACTGAAACCTAATGAGAATTGGGACTTGAGTTATTTCCCTGTTCATTATCATAAGTGGAAATAATGTTCATTTACAAAAATTTAATGAGGAAGTTTCTGGTTTTGAAGTTCTAATTTATTTATAAACCCTTCATTTAATTCTATTACAAGTCATATAGTTTTTTCTGTTTATTAATATGTACATCTTAGGTTTACCTTTAAAATCATTTTTATTTTATAGAAAATAGATTTTTTTCATAGAATATAGTCTGATTACAGTTTCCCCTCCCAAACTACTTCACGTTCCTCCCCACCTCCCCTCTCATCTAGTTCTACATCCTTTCTGTCTTTTATTATGAAACAAACAGGTATCTAAGGAATTATAATAAAATAAAACAAAATAAAATTTGTTCCAATTGATAGCCACGTGAAAATGAAAAAATATTTTTCTGTAAGAGTGTCTCCTTTGGAAAAGAAAAAATTCTTAAGGGGAGGCCTCATGCCCCCACAGTAGATGGTCAACAATAAATCAATTTTGATTTCTAGAAAACCAGGATCAAATGAATCACCAAACTGTTATTAGAACTGTATTTATTTTAAACATATTTAAATTTGATTTTAAAATATAAGGTCAAAGCTGTATTTGATGTTCTCATAGAAATATTGGATGATATGAAGAGATCTAAAGAAATAGGAGTGATGGAATGAGTATGGACAATAAAGGGGAAGTATTAGACTGTCTTACAGGATGAGGTCTGTGTGGTCCAACAATGTTGGTCTCACAATGGAAAGGCCAGGAACCCATCAGTAGTTCAGTCTACAGTACTCTTATCTGAGCAGGCCAAACCTGAAGATCTGTTAGGAAGCAGCTTGTTTTCAGTCTATGGTGGAATTTCAATGAAGTTGAAATCGATGCCAGCCACGGCAATAAGATAAACCAACCTGGGCAAATGCCAGCAGGCAGGCCAAAAAATAAAGTTACTTCCTTCCCTTTCTTTTTAGGAGTACTGCAACCAGTAGGTGGAGCCCAGATTTAAAGGGAGGTCTTCCTGAATGCTCAGAAACTTGGATTTTAGTCGATTCTGGGCGTAATTTCACAATCGAAATTAACCACCACAAACCTCAGTGTTTCATGTACTTGACCATTTTGTCCACAACTGGTGGCACCTCATTGGGAGATTGTGCAAACTTTGAGAAATGGTTTCCAGCTAGAAGAAATGTCTTTGGGGGCAGACTTTGGAAGGTTATATTTGCATCTTTCTTGGCCAGGCCCCATGTAAGGAGCACTGAGGTATGTTCCTGCCTCAGAGAATTGCTCTGCCACCTTCTCCTACAGTGTGGACTGGAATTTCTCAGCAGAGTGAGGCAAAATAACCCTTTTTATCTTTATCCTATTTCCACACAGAAATGTAACTAGCACAAACACTGAGGGGAAATGTACAGATTAACATTAAACACAGATAGCCCAAAGTGTAAATTGTGTAAGCCTTCCTTTAATAATTATGCATATCATTAGCATTTTCATTAATACTTTTTAATGAACTTTACTAAAACTTTTGTATCAATTCATGTATAACTGAACATGCTACACTCTGGGATATAAATATTCAAAGATGACTACATCTTTACTAACTTCTGTAAGTATCCCACTATCAGCAAAGAGTACAAGTTAGCAACAAACTGAATGTTATAAAAAAAATGGGGGGGGGCAATAATGTAAACTTCCACAAGGAAAGAGAAGCTATTCCTTTTCTATGGAGAAATGAAAGAATTTTGTAGGAAAATTATAGTGAGTAGTCAGTTGTGTGTGTAAAAAAATATTGGGATGGGGATTGTTCTAAGAAGAGAAACAGAAGGAGGAAATAATGCAGTGGCTGAGAAACGTTTCAAATGACTTTCAAATGGAAGGAATACAATGTGCTGGAAACAATGGTACTATCTTCAGAGTTCACTGTGGAGAGAAGAGGAAGAAAGAATAGTGTGCAAGTGGATGGGTCTTGCAGTTTACTGGTGGAGAGACTTTATCATGTCTCTCCGCCAGTAAATTGAAGGAGAGACATGCAAAAAAGGAAAAATAAGGATTGTCTCCTAATATCTAGAAAAAATTCAGTATTCCAAAAACTAAATGGAATATTTTTTAACTATTTAGAATGACATCTAACTTAGGTGTCTAAAAATGCAGGACACTGGAAGAGATTGAGCTGAGGATACTCCTGGGTTATAGATGAGCAGGGATAGAGGGATAATATTACAACTAGAGCAAAACTTCAGGAATGTGTCACTCACACCTGAGAAAGTGGCTACCTTCAGCAAGCACAGGGGGCTTCCAGCTCCTGTGACTCAACTTAGTTTGGGTGACATTCTCATTAACTGTCAATCTCTTGGTGACAGTGTGTTCATATGTAAAAATGGAAAAGTGAAATAGCCCTGTGGATTTCTGAGAGTTAACTCTGATAATATGTCTGGATTGTTTAGGATAGTTCATGAAGTAGACGTTTCAGAATGTTACTCAGTATTTTTGTAAATATTATCAGTGAATACAGGACAAAAGTGATCAGTTTCATTATCATGCCCCCAAACATCTGAAATCTAAGGTAGTCTGGGTAGATAAGACACTTTGGTGGCATTTGAGCACATTAAATTTAATTGTGAAGATCACTTGAAATTTTGAGTCAGCAAAAAATTAAAACATGTTTCCATATTTTTCTATTGAAACTCTGTCTGACATATAGCCTCTCTATGCGCAGTAATCAATTTAGTTTCTCTCTCTCTCTCTCTCTCTCTCTCTCTCTCTCTCTCTCTCTCTCTCTCTCTCTTTCTCTCTCTGTGTGTGTATGTGTGTGCTTATTTTCACTCCTCATCACAGAGAGCATTTTTTGTTTTTAGCTTCAGATAAAATCTGAATCAAAAAGTATATTTCATGGCATGACTACATGAAGATTTTCAGAATATTGCATGCATCTCTGAGATAGTTCTGTACTGTGAAGATGTTGAATAGAGAAAACTCAAAGTGATACTGAAATATCACCCATCACAATCTCTTCACAGAAGACTACCTGCCACAGATACGACCTTCAGAGTGCCTTACTTATCAAGTATTGTTTTAAATTGTTGAATATGGTTTCAATTGTACATTACAGTTAATTGTGGATTTCAAGGCCACATTGTACTATATAAAAGTTTTTATGGAGTTTATATGAACATCATGTGCACTATTATAAAGGAAACAGTTTAATATTTGATTATTAAGGATTTATAAGGTCAAAAATGATACAGTTGATTTGGAGATAATGGTATTTTTAAATAAAGAACTGCTTGTCATTTACAGGTTAATTTTTATTTTAGGTATATGAGTCTAGCTGCACATGTAACTGTGCTGCCTGCTTGCCTGGTGCCTGTGAAGTGGGGCAGATTCTCTAAACCTGGAGACAAAGATAGTTCTAAGGTGCCTTGTGAGTGCTGGAAACTGAAACTTCTTCCTCAGTATGAGCAGCAACTGGTCTTAACCACTGAGGCAACCCTCCTGCCCCTGTCTGAGTCTTTTTTGTTTTGCTTTGCTTTTCTCTTTAAAAATGTTTTTAATTGAAATATATTACAACACTTTCTTTTCTCCCTTTCCTCCCTCAAGCCCCTCATAGCTGCTTTTGATAGGCTACTTGAATTTTTAAGTTAAACAACATGAATTATTTTGTAAGTTTGTCGATAATTATAATGTATGATGTTCTAATGATACTTTATTAAATCAAGATCCATTATACACTGATATTCTATCTTCACTTTTCTCATTCTTTGATAAAACACACATAGTCCTTCTTGTAAGGAAAGCAAAGCATCAGAAAATGTCCAGGACAGATAGTTACTCATTCCAGAAGATCTGCAGTTGTCCTCATTAGCCTAATTTGAATTGAAGAACATGACCCTCCATTAACCCTACACTCCCTATTTACCCATGAGAATGCTGGACAGCATGTCTATCAGGTGTTTCAGTTAATAATCCTTGACCTTCAACTGCTGAACACAATATAATCTTGTTGAACTATTACATTCTCTTAATAGTTAAACTCTTCACTCATTAGTTGCGTTTCCTAGTTACATTTCCTTTCATTTTAGATCAAGTGAGTGATCAGTATTGATAATGTTTCTATGAGGACATTGAGGAAAGATAGGGACTGAGTTCAAGAGCTTTTATTGAGAGCTAATATTTGAAATCCAAGACACTAAACATCAGAGTTCACAATGTGAAAACAAACAAAATTTAGTTATTAAGTATAATTACAATGAATAGGAATGATGGGGTATTTTTCTGCTTTTTTATTATTAAGAAATTTTTTATTGATTTTACATACCAATCACAGATCCCCCTCTTCCCTCCTCTGGCCCCCCCAGCATCACCCCCAGCCCACCACCTATTCCCTCCTAAAACAAGGTAAAGCCTCCCAAAGGGAGTCAGCAGAGCCTGGTACATTCAGTTGAGGCAGTTCCAAGCCCCTCCCCTTGCCTTAAGGGGATATTTTTAAAAAATAAATTGAATTTTAATTAATTTGACCTTAACACCAATGAAAATATTTCCAAGATATGAAGGTACTAAGTATAATTGTTTTAATAAGCTCACTTATCATAAAAACCATATACTGCTTCACTATCATTTTAAAACTAGTGTATCTTAAAATATTCCTTTTCAATCCCTAATTGTTTCAATAACAAATAAGAAAAACATTCAACATGACTTTGAATAAATCAGGCTGTAATTATTTGGTGGAAATTATAAACTTAGGTAACCAAATATGTTAGTAGCTAACTACTCTATTACTGGTAGTTAAAAACTCACTAATAAAGAACAGTTTCAAGTACATATAATAACAGACATTTCTAGCAAATGGTATTCTTCTGATTGCTAACATTTGGCAGTGTAATTTTACTATGGGGAGTCATTCAGCATGACTTCTGATCTCAGAGAAGAAAGCAAAGAATAGAGAAGGGGAGGGAGTAAAAGGAAGACAAAATTAGAGAGGAGGGAGGGACAAATGAAGGATAGAAAGGAGAGTGGAGGGAAGGAGGAAGAGTGAGGGGATGTGGGAGGGAAGGAGAGAGATTGTGTGTGTGTGTGTGTGTGTGTGTGTGTGTGTATGTATGTAGAAGCCAGAATGCACTGCTGTGGATTAATACTTTTCTACACTATGAATATATATTACTTTCATTTGGATAATAAAAAGCTGACAAGCCAGTAGCTGGGCAGGAAGTTAGGCAAGAAAGCCAAACTGAGAATCCTGGGAAGAGGAAGGGCAGAGTCAAGAGACACTAGCTAGCCATTGAGCAAGCAGGATGTGTAGAAAATGAGGTAACAAGTCATGATCCACATGGCCAAACATTGGCAAGAATTATGAGTTAATTTAAATGTAAAAGTTAGTTAGTAACAAGCCTGAGCTAATGGCCAAATATTTATAAATAATATTAGCCTCTGTGTGACTATTTGGAAGCAGCTGCAGGATGGGGAGGGACAGAGAAATTCTACATTTACAATGCACAAAGAAGAAGGTGAGGAGGACAGGTGGTGTTTGAGGAGAAAAGTTTAAATAGCATGTTAGAGGGAAAGAATTAAAGAGTCTTTTAGAAAAATGAAAATGCATGTAGAGTATCATAAAATAAATTTTCATACTATATTTTATACATCTGTGTTTCTATTTTGCAATACATGATATTGAGAAGAGACCAGGAATATTTTTCATGAAATAATTTGTTAGCCATGTATTGGCATGTAAACTTTCAGCATGTGTGGTGTGAATTTATGTCAGTACCACTATATCTATGCTCTTTTTTTTTTTTTTTTTGAGACAAGGTTTCTCTGTGTAGTTTTGGTGCCTGTCCTGGATCTTACTCTGTAGACCAGGAACTCATAGAGATCCGCCTGCCTCTGCCTCCCAAGTGCTGGGATTAAAGGAGTGTGCCACCACCTCCCAGCTATATGTATGTTCTTATGAATGTTCTCTTTGCACACAGTATATGGAGATTTGGCTTCTTTGGGTATAAAACTGTGCAGTTTCTATGGCTTCTTAATTTGGAAAACAGCCACAACAAATTGAAAAAGAAATAATCAAATGAGTAATAGTCTCATAAACCAGAAGAAACTTTAATGTTCTGCATGAAGAAATTACAGATAAGAAAGTATTATAAAATCATTGTATCTTCTTTAGTAGTTTATCATCAATTTCCTTGCGTTAGCAGAAAAACAAACGCATGCATATTGTTTGAATGTGCCTGCATAAAGAGGAACAGTTATGTTATCAAGGAGATGAGATGGTTCCTGATTCTTCTGTGTCTTTATTATCCCTCTGGGATTGGAATGGTTTTCCTTGGCATTATATTGTTTCTGCCAAGCCAGAGTTGAGGGTATTTTGGTTCAGCACCAGCACCTCCATTAACAAATCATTAACCCAATTTTTTCTTTGCCCTAATTTTCTCCCACTGTCTCATTTAGGATTTCTATTGCTGCAATAGAACACTATAACCAAAAGCAAATTGGGGAGGAAAGGGTTTAGTCATATTGTACTTTTACATTATGATCTATCACTGAAAAAATCCAGGACAGGAACTCAAACAGGGCTGGAACCTGGAGACAGGAGCTGACTCAGATGGCATGGAGGGGTCCTGCTTACTGTCTGCTTTGCATGGCTTACTCAGTATGCTTATATAACACAGGACCACTAGTCCAGGGATGGCACTGCCCACAATGGTCTAGACCCTATTCCATTGATCACTAATTAGGAAAATACAACCAGATCTTATGAAGGCAGTTTCTCAATTGAGGCTCCTTCTTCTCTGATGACTCTAATATGTGTTGTTCAGCTGACATAAAACTAGCCAGTATCCCTTATACAAAATCAACTGTGAATCTGGACAAACCTTCCGATATTTGCCCTTACTGATATTCCTGTTATTGCTTCATTTTTGGTGATCTGCGTGACTATTGAAAGGAAAACTCAAATCTGGAGGCCGTGAGTGAATTTTCATTTCGTGGAAATTATTGTGTTGTGGATCAAATTTTCCTTGGAAAACTGAATCAGAGGCTGTGGTGGTTTGAACGACAATGGACCTCCTCGGCTAATTTATTTTTAATACTTGGTCTCTAGTTGGTTGAACTGTTTTGGTAGAATTAGGAATCATGGTGTTGTTGAGCCAGGTGGTGGTGGCGTACACCTTTAATCCCAGCACTTGGAAGGCAGAGCCAGGCGGATCTCTATGAGTTCGAGGCCATCCTGGGCTACCAAGTGAGTTCCAGGAAAGAGGCAAAGCTACACAGAGAAACCCTGTCTCGAAAAACCAAAGGAAAAAAAAAAAAAATCACGGTCTTGTTGAAGGTGGTACATCACTCGGGGGAAGTCTTGAGGTTTCAAAGCCCCAAACCATCCCCCGCTCTCTCGACATGTCTTTTTCTGCCTTTTGATTTTGGATCAGATGTGAGTTCTCAGGTACTACGCAAGCAATATGTATGCCTGCCTGCCTGTCTCTGTGATGTACCCCACCATGATGGTTGTGGACTCTAGCCCTCTGAAACTGTGTGCCCTGATTTAAACATTTTCTTTTAAAAGTTGCCTTGATCATGGTGTTTTGTCTCAGGAAAATGACAAATATCAACTAACTAAAACATGATCTATAGTTGCATTTTCCTTTGTTGTGGGAGACCCACCCCACTTTTTCTTGCAGGGTACTCTTGAAGAGTGAGGGATAAGAGATTTAGATAGAAATGTAGAGGGGAGAGAGAAACAGAAACACAGGATAGCCTCAGGAAGGCTTGGATCCTAATCCACCAGCCCCTTCTGTCTCTTTTAAAGGAATGCCAAGGGGTGGAGCAAAGGACCTCCCCTTAGCACAACCAACTGTAGACTCTTCCAAACACCTGGTAACCAGGCATGTGGTCAGTCCATCCCTGTATGCAGCCCTTCTGTGTAAAGAAAGCTCAGATATCACTAGGAAACCTCTGTGGGCTCCCCCACTTTCTCCCTAGAAAGAGTGGGTGAGCTACTATTCAACACCACCAGTGCATGGGTAACAGATACATGGTATGACCTTCCTTTATTAGAAGGAAATAACATCATTTGAAAGAAGTGAGTTAGAAATAGATACCTAATTTAAAAAGAGAATAGAATATAATGTGGCACAGAGAAACTTGAAAACAACTTCTTTATAACCTCTGATTCATTTATATAAAGGGGATAGTTTTGATTTAAGTGGACATTCTACTTTGATACACAAATACATTCAATAATAAAATTCTGTATTTGGCAAATTATTCAAAGAAATAGTAAACAACCTGTTTGATCTCATATGAAACCACTACCATACTATTGTAGAATGTTCTGAAAAATGAAGGTAAGCAAGTAACTAATAAAGTTACTAATAAGGTAATCAATAAGGTTACCTTACCTCAAAAAAGTACAACTACTAATAAGCCAACAAACATGGGAAAACTAGACTAATTCAGAATAACTGCCCATATCAGTTTCCTTAAAATTGTTAGCTTGAGTACAGCTATAATTTAATGTAATTTTAATTTAATGATTAAAATTGATTATAATAAAAACTTCTGTCTAGATACAGTTTTGGCCTTTTCCATAATTACATGTATAGTGCTTAAAACAGGACTTGGTGTATGTTAAACCACAAATAATGCTTTGCTAAAAGAAGGACTAAAGGCAAAAATATAATCACAAGCCCTCAAATTTAATATACAATGACTAGTGTTACATAATAAAAATCAAATTAAAAGCATAATACTTGTTCAAACTATTGTCATTTACCAGATAAATACATTTGTAATGCTCAAATATGTCATAATTATGTGTTTGATATTTTAAGTACATAAACTATGCTGTTAAAGAATTGAAAAAAATATACCACCCTTTTCAGTAAACACGTGGATAAACAGTCTTTACTATTTTATTAAAAATGGGTTTTCCTTGTTGTTGGGGTATACTACACTACACAACAAAGCAAGATAATCTCTTAGATGCATGCTGAAACTAAATGTTTGTATAATCATAGAAGTAACACAGCAGGTGTAAACTCAATATTACTATTCCTTATATGTAGAAGTTAAGCAGACTGATTGGGTGTGTTTGGGTGGAACTATAAGAAACAAACCTGTTGGTTGTGCTTTGTCAATACTATCATATTATCAAGTTGGGAGTATGTTGTACTGGCGTTTTTATTTGTTTTGCTTTGCTTTTTCAAATTAATGCTTATGAGAAGTGGCCACAGTGAGTGCCTGTGTGTGTGTGTGTGTGTGTGTGTGTGTGTGTGTGTGTGTTTGTGTGTGTGTGTGTGTGTGTGTGTGTGTGTGTGTGTGCCGTGCATGTGTGTTTTTATCCAGAAGTGAAGGAGCATCAATTCTTTTCACAGATCATTGCCAAGTGGTGTTTGATGGACGATAACAGAAGTGGAGAGACAGACACAGTTCATCCTTATACTGCAAGTGTACTGTCTGTTCCACTTTATGTGCTGATGACAGATATACACCTAGACAGAGACTGCTGCTCAGTAGAGGACTGGCTTCTTGTAAAATTCAGTCTGAGCAGCTGTTCATGCTCCTACACACGACTATACATGCTTGGATTCCTAGAAAGCCTTGTCATCCTTGTTCCTTGTCACTGGACCTTGAGACAGCAAATGAAGTAACTAGTTCTTTTCATTTTTCTGTCTTCAACTTCTACCCTCTCATTTGCCAAGCTCCACCTCACAATTCACCTCCTTTGTGTATATCATTCTAAAATTAAAATCCTTGTACTCATAGAATTTAAGTGAACTCGGATTCTATGATTGAAGCTTCATTAAAGTGGTGATTCACCGCTTAATTAATAATGAAACAGTAATAGCAACATGTCTTGACAAAGCCATGTAGGTAGCATTTACATAAAAGCAATACATTATCCTTTCAACCTATAGTTTACATTTTTTAAACAGGTACAATTTAAAGGCATATTCTTCATTGGTGTGATTTTTTTTAATGAATGGTTTTTGATATTTATGCATGTGTGTCTGTGGTGGGGTTGCCCAAGTATATACAGACATGTGTGCATGTGTGTGTGAAAACTAGAAAATATTTGTCATTGCATTTGAAGAGGCAGTCACATTCTTGTTGTTTGTTGGGTTTTGTCATTTTTTTAAAAATCTTTTAATTATACTGTTCAGTTTCCAGTATGACTGGGCAAATAAATGCAGAAATAAGTTAAAACTCAGATTGTAATTCTCAGCTACAACTGAAGTCACAGCATTCTGTTAAAAGAGCGTATTATGTGTAGATACTTAGTGCTGCCATCTTTTTATCTCTAAGTTCTAAAATTCTTAAGCTTTCTAAGCAAGTATTCTATTATTTGTGTATGTATATGTGAGTGGATTCTCTCTCTCTCTCTCTCTCTCTCTCTCTCTCTCTCTCTCTCTCTCTCTCTCTCTCTGTGTGTGTGTGTGTGTGTGTGTGTGTGTGTGTATGTGTATGTGTACATATGCATACAGGTGCCCCAGAAGCAGGCTTAGATCTCCTGGAGCAAGAATTATACTCAGATGGAAGTCACCTAAGACAGGTGCCAGAACTGATCTACAATGTTCTGAAAGAGCAGCAAGCACTCTAAACCACCAAGTTATTTTCCAGTCCCCATTTTTTATTAATATGAACAAGTAAATATAAGGTGTATGCTTTTTAAATAAATATAAAATGACCCCATCAAGGAAGCTATACCCATGAAGTCTTAACAATACAGCTGCCTTAAAAAAAAGCCCTGAAATGTGATGCCACCAATAAATGTGATAATAGATGAGGAGAAAATCTCACAGGGACACAACACCAGATCAAGAACTACAGTCAACTATGGGATGAAGAGAGTGAGAAAAATAGGCTTTCCCAGCGTAAAGCCCCAAAACTGTTCCACAGTACCATGTGTTTGGTCCCAAAATCAAATACAAATAAGTATATGGTGTGAACTGTTGTATTTTTATATATTTAGGAATACATACATACACATGTATACACACATATACATACCTTGAACAACAATTAAATAAATAGAGTACTTGAATTAGAGAAAGCATGGGGTGCATGGGAAGGTTTGGAAGGAGGAAAGGAAGAAAGTGAAGATATTAATTTCAAAATGTAAGAAATAAAATGAAGAAGTATATATATATATATATATATATATATACATATATATATAGCTATCTATCTATAGATAGATAGATAGATAGATAGATAGATAGATCTCATTGAGACTCTTGACATACCTGCTGAGACAAATGGAGAGCCTTCATTTGCCTCAAACAACAACAAAAATGACTGAACGAAATGTAATTTTTTAATAGTACCAGATGTTGACCCTATAACTTTGAGTATGCTAGGCAGATACACTACCACTGACCTGTAGCTCAGTCCCTTATTGAGGAATATTTTAAGTGGCTAAAGGTGCTCTTGAAGTTGATCGTTAAGGGACAGAAGTAATAACCTAGGTCATTGCTAATTCTCCCAAAGTCATGGAGACAAGATTTGAACTACTGAGAATTGGTGGGAATCTCCACATACTTTGAATATACAGGTAAGAGGATTTCTGGGTAAATTGGTATACAATGTCAAAGGAGAGGAGGGTATAAGAGAATTTTATTGAGACATTTGAGCTTAGTTAACTGGATGGAAGGATGGACCTTTTAAATAGTGAAATCTGAGCATAGCAAATGTTTGTGAGTGAAGTCCAAGAATTCATTTTGGACAAGTGGATTTGAGATGTGTCTATCAGAAATCTGATTTATATGCCAAGAAAAGCACATGGGTACAGATTAATTTTGGATAAATCTGAGGTTGGGTATATATATTTCTAAGTTTTTGGCATATGGCATCTAAAATTATGAACTTGAGTGAGATCACTATGGGTGTGGGTGTAGACAGAGAAAAACAGGATCTGCTCCAATAATATGAGAAGAATATAGAAAAGACTATATGGTGATTCAGATATGAGGTGCTAGAGTGAACAGTTGTCCCTGGGAGTGAGGGGGCTGGTGAATATGAACAGAGAGGAACATTTTGACATATCCACCTGTAATTAATTTGATTTTTTGTTATGAAGTTGCATTAAATATATAATTAAATCTGAAAGTTCACTTAAAATAATAATTGTTATATATCCAACCAAAATACATCAGATGGAAACAGCTGAAAAGCCTGAACAGGTTATATTTGGGCAAAAAATCCTAAAAATATCATCTAAGGAACTGGAACTGTATGGAAACCTAAATCAAGCTCTTATTAGTCATTTCTTGGATTAAACTTCACCTCCAGATGGCTTCTCCTAAACTGTAAACATGTGACTTGAAATGGATAATGTTAAATAAGTAATCTCAAAAGTATTTTAAGATGCAGATGGCTAAAATTATCACAGATGCTCCTGTATTTTCTAAGGGATTCACTCTGAAAAAACCCATTCATAGCTGCTAATACTATAAGTCAAAATGGATTTAATACACAGAATGCATTGAATATAACTCATGACACTGTAGATTACAGTTGTATGCACTCTCCACAGAGTTCTTGCCTGCAATCCATGCTTTTTCATTGAGAAGGCAGCATTACTAGAGTACAAGCAGCCTACCGCTGCTAAAGAAAAGGTTGAAATACGAAGAACTGAGTGTATATAGCTTCATATCATCCTAAAGTAAAGAAATTATAAATATCCCATTTTTAAGTCAGGGATAATATATATATATATATATATATATATATATATATATATATATATATATATAAACAACAATAACAACAACAAAAACCCTACACAACACAAGGGAAATAAAAGTTACCTGATTCTGGCCATGGATATAGAATTGACTGTAGAGCCCATGAATGGGGCTCCATGTTCCTCTGAAAGTTTGTCCCTGAAAGACATGGCACATGAGAGCAGCTTGCAATACCACTCTCCATACAGTTAGAATAATCAAGAACCCAAGTCCAGATGGTGTTATGAGTGACAGTTTGGAGCATGTGAGATAAACAGACATGACTCCTTGTAAGTCAAGAGTAAAGCAAGGTAACTCTAAAGTAGTATGTGGCAAGTTGTACAATAACCCCAAACTACTTATGACATTATTTAATAACATAAAATGTTATTTATTTTTAAACACAAATGTTGCAATATGAGATCAAAGATAAAATTAAAAACCATCACAGAAATAAATGTTGAGTTAAGGAGACTCTGAGTTGGGCATGTTTGTAATTAGTCACCAAAACCAACTGCTTTCTCGCATTCTAAACTCACACAGCAGTTTTCTAAGTATATTTTAAATAATGAATACAAATGCATTGGTAAAGCCATCATTCAGTTTGAATGCTGCTACCTAATCCTTGGCAGGTAAAAGTAGGTGCAATTTTTGAGGAAGGTAATATTTTTTAAAGGCAATTTTAGATCTACCATTTTATCCTAAAATTATCTTCCTGTGTTTATAAAGTTTGAGAGTTTTTTTGGCACGAAAGAATGGAAGAACATATCCATTACAGAAATTGGTTAAGTAACCACTAATGAAAATATCTTGGCTCTTGGTTAGAGGTATTAATCATCGCTCTGTGACTAGAAAGCAAAATGCAATTTTTCATTGTAATTTTCTGTGAATCCAAAATATTGGGATGTTTTCCTCCAATTCAAATTTGTAAAAATACTCATAACTTACCAGTTTTCTGTGGTAACTTGAACTACTGGACTGTCTTTAAACTAATTCACTAACAGAACTGAAATACGGCACCATACTCTTTCTCTCTACAACTCTGAAGCTGGCATCAAGCACACACGAACTCCCTATTCGTCACCTCCCCCACGGCTGTCATCTCTATTGTAAATCACAGAGGAAGAATAAATGCAGTTGTTTTCCCACTGTCATTCATATTTCATAGCTTCCAATGTAGTGTGAAAGTATTTCATTTGTAGGAAGGATTAATGCCAAAACCGTTTATTTCCTTCTATGAGAAACACTTAGCAAGCTTTAGAGATTCCAGTGAAGAAGATTCTCTTCTTTGGTGTGTATGTGTGCCTGCTATTTGTGTGCCTGGGCATGGACACAGTGGTGACAATGTGGAAAAGTGAGGACATTAAAAAATGCTTTGAAAATCGTGTTTTCCAGTGTATTCCCCTCAATTTTCAAGACTTCTTAATCCTGATGTATGCCTCTGGAGAGATGGTGCAGAATTAAAGAGAAGTTAGAGACATAAAATAAATAATGGTCATATTGGCAATAGAGGCAATTTGGCAGCTTACTGACTTATTTCTGAGTAATATAACATTGTAACACATTGTGGATAGACTTCTTTTATGAAACCATGCTTGTATGGAAGTCTATGTATATTTGTGTTTGAGCATACATGCATATGGAAACAACAGTGAAAAATTTGCTAAGTGTAGTTTCTTTCAGGATTTTTCACAGTGAAGAAACGAGTCATGGATTTCCTATCCCTTATCAATAAAGAGAAGGCAAACCAATAATAATTTAAAAGGAAAAAAAGAATATGCATGGATGAAAAGAGAAAATATCTATATTTCTGATAAAAATGAAGCCCAAGTGAAATCTGAGTATTCAGTTGCTGTTCTCACAAGAAAATAGACTTAGCTGAGTTCCCTAATGTGGGCAAATTTAGTCAAGCATCTGCAGTGATTGTGCATAAAGCCTCAAGAACTTCCACAGTAAGGTTCCCCATAGTATCTTGAGAGTCTAAAGAACAAGGAAGGAAGCTCAATATTATTTGGATGTGGCGACATGACCCACATGAACGTTAGGGATAATGGGCAGCTTAGCTCACTGCAAATCAACCAGCTCCATGATCCGTCATTAACCTAAGTGAGCTCCTGCTTCACTGAAGCGGCCCTCTAAATGAATAGGTCACCGCTTGTTTAAAAGCTCGGAGATTTGCTAATGTTCCACAGACTTAAGAGTCTATTAGAACAGACTGCCCGAGCGTGTACAAAATTAAAGGCATCTTTAGATAGCTAACATGCTTTGATTTGTTGAATAATGTTCCTTGGAAGCTGTTGTAAACCAGGAAGACTAGTTGCTACATTATCCTGCATAAATGGGTAGAAGTGTCACGTTGAAAAGGAGAGAGAGGACTGTGTCAAGAGATACTCCACAAGAGGAATTAAGTTTCCACTCAAAGCTGACTTTCATAATGCAATTAACTCCATTAGAGAGAATGGAGTTCTGAATACCACTCAAATTAAGGCAGTGCAATTTGAAGCAGTAGTAATTCAGAAAGAATTAGCAATGCCCTCTGAAGAGAGTTACAGAATTAAACTCTGGAAGACTTTAAGATTAAACCATTTAATTGCTTCTTTAGGTGTTCTGGACTGTACACAGACTCAAGGCCAGGTGTTAGTGCAGATTCTCCTCTGTGCTCTTCAGATAACAAAACTGAATCTTGCAGCCAATTCGGCAAACCTTTTTTCAGCCTCCATATACCATTTTAGCATTTCCAGGTTGTTTTCTTTTAATTGTAGACAACATGAGAAATTGGGGCATTTTACAGGAAAATAGTATCGGATTTTGAGTTGAAATGATGACCAGTACTTTTTTCACATTGTTCTGCCCTGAATTTTCAAATGCTTTTATATCTAGCACCCAAATAGTGTTAATTCCAATAATTAACAGGAGGATATAGCCTCTGTAATAAATACAAATATATGCATATTTTGTAAATTATGAATGTATTTGTAGGCCACGTTATATTCACTCAAGCATCTTCGTTAAACATTGCATACCTCCCTCTTCTCCATAAATTGTTCAAACAAATTTGTATGTATGTATATGTTTAGGCAAATTCATGTGCTCATATTATTCCTTCAATATTCATTCACCAAACTTTAAAAGGGCCTTTGGTCCCAGACACTTTTATGGTAAACTTCTCTCACTGAACTTGTTTTTTATTTCATAACAAACTAGAGATGTTTTCTAGCCTACAGTGGCATTGCATCTTAATAAACCTATTGTACATTATTTTCAGTTTCTCTATAAAACATCTAACTTAACTACCCATCATACACCAGCCACACAGTACACTGTAGAGTACTAATCATCTACTCTTGTGATGGCATGGAGAAATGGAAGTTGTATTTTCCTGTTCATGTCTAGAATTATAAGAATGTAACACTGCATATGGTTAGCACTGGAAAACACCAAAATTTATAAAAAAAATATTAATTCAATATATTTTAATTTCGGGATCATCTATAATGCAATGACATAATCCATTGAAATAATTAATATTCTTCTGTCCCAATTAAGAGAATTTACAGATGTATAAAGGTCATGATTCTCCTTGGAAGTCAAATACAATTTACAGGCAATGCCTAAAGATATCACTCAGAAATTATGACAAGCCAGTTTTGAAATTAAGTGTGTGGCTCAATGAGAATGAGAGTTTCTTATAAGGAAGAATTTGACTAATGCAAAAAAAGGAAAGTTTTGGCCAGTCACTGATTCTCAGCCAAGGGTAGTTCTTTCATGGTAATATAGATGGTTTTACACCTGGACACTATGCTACAAGTTACACTAAAGGGAGAAGAAATTGCCAAAGTATTATCTGAAAGAACTATTTGGTTCCAATTGTACAATCTCGATCTGAAATGAGAGTGACTAAGATAAAGGTGACTGATGATATGAGACACGAGAAGTAATTGGCTTGAAGGTAAATCTATTCCAAACTTGGATACTATGAAGCCATCAAAACTGATATATAGTTGAACAAATGGGGACCAGGAAAGTCTCAGAAATGATCATAAAGTCCCAAGCTATTGGGACTAGCTCTAGATGTTTGAGGAATAGATGTTTTTCTAAAGCAATGTATCAAAGGCTTGGTTTCCATACTGTAACGCTATTGGGAGGGGGTAAAATCTTAGGTTTTATGGCCGTTAGAGGGAAGTAAAGTTACTGGAACATGTACTTGAAGGCAATACTGTCAAAGACTTCTCTTCCTCTCTACTTCCTGGGCATCACAGAGTGACACATTTTCTCTGCCAATTATTGCATGTCTCAATATATCACCTGACCAGAAACACCAGAGTCAAGTAACCACAGATTGCAATCTCAAAACCATGAGGCAAAATAACCTAACTTCCCTAAGTTGTTTGCTTCAAGTATTGGGTCAGAGTTATGGAAAACTGTGTGTAATTCACCAAGATGAACAGGATTACAAAAAGAGAGTAGTCTAATTAGGCCATGGCAAGGACAGAATAGAAATCAAGAATTTGGTTTTGAACAACTTATGCTTGAAGTGACTATTAAAGATTCAAGTGGAACTATGAATTTCACATTATTAAGATGGCAGTCTGGGGGGGGGGAAAGATGGCAGTCTGATATGCAATAAAAGAATTGGAAATCAAGACAGTTTTGAAAACAAACACACAGATAGCATTTAAACCAATGTTACTGAGAAGGCTTACATCTCTGTTGAGTCTTTATGTGGATAGTCTATGACATTCTCTAACTGAGCCCAAGGAAATATTAACTAGAAGTCTGAAGAAAAAAAAAGAATCTTGCAAAGAGAATGAAGAGGAAGAAAATAAAAGTTTAACAAAATAAAAAGCACATGAAACTGTTTTTGTTTAAAAATTATTCAAGCATCAGAATTGGGTGGTTTTTCGTTCTGGTGCTTCCAAATTTTCTTCCCAATGATTTAGCACTTAAATATCTTCAACAGGCCAGTGTCTCTGAGACTCCATCATGTGTTTTGAGGTATCAGGTCTTAATATTTCTTTCATAAAGTTACACCTGCCTGCTCAGCAATGTTCCTGCTTGGACATGTATAACCTTTAGGCTGAAGCAGGCCACATACTATAGGTGATCCTTATTCTTGTTTTACTCCTTGTTCCTATTACACAAAGTAGGAATGCAAATTGCTTGTTAAATGACAGTAGAGAATATTGAATGCATTAGAAGAGAAATACCTTATTAATGTCCCTGTTGACATGTCACACTATCAGTTTCAGTATATCTAATGTGCACACTAAAACACAAGACAGCTGCAACACGGGAACTCATTCTATTAGGATCTACCTAATACTGAATGTCTTCTTCTCATGGACAGCTTAGCACATATGCTGGCATCTGATTCTGGAAACTGAAATTTCTCCCTGTGAAGCTATTGCTGATTTCAGAAATTGATCCCAGCTTTCCATTCTTGCTTAACTATCATATAACTTAAAGCCTTGCCAAAAGCTTATGCTTCTTCTCTCTACTTCAGATCCTACTGCCAGTAATTAAGGAAGAGAGGAATCCTAGCTAAATCTTACTTTAAAATCTGCCAGCAATCACATCCCTTGCAGGAATGGCAACCCTTCATGGAAATATTGATTCACAAAGACCCAGAAGAATGTTTCATTGTAGATATATAGACATGCTTAAGGACAGAGATGCATTCTGAGAAATGAACCTTTAGGAATGCCACTATTATACAAACACTGTTAAGTATACTTACAGAAAAATAGACAGTGTATGTCAAGTAAACACCTGGCTGATCCTTTTGATGAAATCATGACATGCAGTGAACATAAATTACAAGAGGTTGCTGCCAGGATACCACAACACAGCCTTTAAACACTTTTAAAGTAAAATAGCTATGCAATAAAATATTAATTAAAATTAAAATCTGATAACAAATATTTATCAGTATCAAATATTATTTACAGAATAATTATTTTATACTACTATAAATGCATTAGTATTATTTATATCAGCAATACCACAAACTAGTAATAACCTATGACAGTTATAAATTTATGACAGATATATTTCTAGGCATCAGTAAATTTGGAGCTCTGTTCTAATCCATGGAACCGCCACAGAAGGCAAGACCTCTGATTGACTCCAATGCCATTAGCAGGGCCTGTGACTACATTTCTATTGTTACCTAAGTCACTCCTATAAGTCTTCTAATAAAGAATTACAACTTAGAACTAATTAAGGAATTTTTATTTTTATTTAGATATTAATGGCATTTTCCATTTGTTTTTAACATTTACTAAGCTTATGTACTTTTTTTAGGACATATGTCTTGTATGGATAACTGAGCTAACCAAATATTTTAGTTATTTCCATCAAAAAAGGATTTATTATTATTATCATTACTACCATTATTTATTATTATCATTATTTATCATCATTATTATTGTTTTTTTTCGAGACAGGGTTTCTCTGTGTAGATTTGGCACCTTTCCTGGTACTCACTCGGTAGCCCACGCTAGCCTCGAACTCACAGAGATCCGCCTGCCTCTGCCTCCTGAGTGCTGATATTAAAAGCTTGTCCACCACTGCCCAGCTCAAAAGGATTTATTATTAAATAAATTCTGTAATATCAGATAAAATTCAGAATTTGATTTTTTAAACACTAGAGTCATGCCTACATTTTATTTGATATCTGTATGTTGTAAGTTTTGATCTTCATTCCCAGATCTCTTAGATTATATCTCAGCTCTTCACTTGTCCAAGTATCCATTAAAAGAAATAATTTTACAACCACCTTTGACTCTATCTATATTCACTGACTCTTTTTTAGAATATATTTTATTTTCATTTTCAGTGAGTGTGTGTGTGTGTGTGTGTGTGTGTGTGTGTATGTGTGTGTCTCCAGGTGAGTTTGTACATGAGTGAAGTGTCTACAAATGCTAGAATTTGGCAGTTGAACTACTGGAGCTGGTGTTGCAGGCACTTGTGAGTTTTCCAGTGTGGATGTGGGGACCTGAACTTCAGCACTCTGCAAGAGAAATAACACTTTTAATTGGTATGAATCTCTGTAGCCCCACTATATATTAGTAGTCTCCCTTTTTTAGACCTTAGGCTTCTTTACAATTAGTGATTCTTCCATAATGCAAGTAACTATGCCTATTTACTAACTGAGTTTTTGAAAAAAATCAATTGAATTATTTTGCATTTGTGTGTGTGTGTGTGTGTGTGTGTGTGTGTGCATAAACATGGAATTTTTGGCATCAGAGGACAACTTTCAAGAGTTCATTCTTTTCTGCCATGATATGGGCCCTGGGGATTGAATCAGGACACCAGATTTGATGACAGGTGTCTTTAGGCACGAAGCCATCTCAATGGCCCAGATATATACATAGCCTAAGGGCAGTTTTATCTCCATTGTGATAATTATGTCCAGTACTTAATAACTCATGACAAACACATTTTTATCATCTAATGTGGTGGGCCTTATTATTAGCTGTAGCTTAGGCTTCTGCAGTTGAATTTTAATGAAGAAGGACATGTCCATTAATGAGTGTTGCCAATGGAATAATAGTATACCACAATGACTAGTACAAGAATCCTATAATCAAGAAGTAAATAATTTGCTCCCAGATTCCCAAAGATTTATTCTTATGACATAGTTTTAAGCCTTAACTCAATCTCCAGGAAGTTGTCAGGCAGTAAAGGAATCAAGATTTTCATCTTTATATATTAGAGACATTTTTTATATCATAAAACCCAGAGCTGTGAAACCCATTAATTACATAATACATGGAAGGTTTTATCAGGCATATCTAAAACTAGCACCCCACTTTGATAATGAGTCTGATTTCAAAATCTCTCCTCTAACACTGGCTACTTAACATTGAAATGAAAAACTATCCTGCATCTTTTAGCCATTTGAGTACATCAGTTAGACACTGGTGTGTAAGCCTTCTCTTTTCCTAATGAATATCTGTGCACAGCCTTAACCCTCACCTCTCACTATAGTTCTAATTCATATATGCATGAAAAGTCTATATTTTAAGAATGATTTGGCAGAATGTGTCCATATATTTAAGGTAATCTTAACTTATTTATAAAGTAGTCATACAGATATTTACAATATAAAGATTACAATTGGAAGTCACTAGCAAAGAAAATAACAGATGCAAAATAACAATTTAATTTATTCCTCACATTGTAAACACTAGTAAGTTTATTAGTGATTACAAACCTGAATAAAACTAAATGTATAGCATAATATGCATATACTCTGGTTTTGATATGTTAGGATGTAATTATTAAGTGTCATGATAAAATAAAATAAATGGATAATTGAGTTATTAGAACATGTTCCAAGGCTATGACAAAAGGAGACGCATTTCATGTACAGCTTATTTTTTACTTAATGTTTCATTGAATAAAACTTTCACTTAGTCTAATATAAAATTTTACTTGTTCGCTATTACTAGTCAAATTATCATGTGGTACTTTAGCTCTGAGGAATCACGGTGGTGCTCAACACAACCTACATTGCACACATTCACACTTATTTCTCCTTAACAGCTTGCTTGTGATATATCAGCTCTTCTGCATAGCAATTTAGGAAAACACATTTGCTTTAAAATCAAAACTCATACGTGCTTTTAACAGTTATCATCCTATAAAATGCTTGATTATCACTTATCATCAGTAAATAAAAAGAAAGTCCCAGGTAAAAATCCATAAAATTCCAACCGTGCATAATGGAATGAATTATTTTTCAATATTAATTTCATTTATTCATAAAAGTCATTTTATAGCAGGATGGATGAACTATTTCTACTTACTATAAATAGGATTATCATTGGTACTATATTAACAACTAAATGCTGTCTATTGATCTGGTACTAATAATGTGTGATATAATCACATTTTAAAGGCAATAATTTTTTTCAAACATAGACACAATACTGTCTCACCTTACCTGAGAGCTGTGTAGCCACATTTTCCTTTGGAAGTGTAAACATATTTGTAAAAAGATCCTCGGATAGGTCATTTTGTTACTCATGGTTTTAGATTCAGCATTTTCCTTTTTTTACAGGAAAACGTGTCCCACTTCTGAAAGGAACTATTGCCCTGCACCTCTCTGATGTTTCCTTAGATTTAATAACATGACATCTAGGTGGTATAGGTGTGTAAGAAGTAATACTTCAAATTACACATAAATACAGTGTAAACATAATATCTGCAGATTTAATTTAATAGCTAATATGATTAGATGTTCTTCACAATGCATTTTAAGAGGCAAAAGTGACATATAGTCTAACAGACCTGAATCCATAAGATTGTTTTCAGGCTATATCACATACTGCTCTATGAAATACGACCTGCCTTATTCCCAAATATAAAAAAAATCTCAATGTAGGCAGATAAGCATGGTGCCCTAGAATTCCAGAGTAAGTCTGTCAAATCAAGCATTAGTCAGGATTTATTTTTTCCAATAAGCTAAGGGCTATTTTGCTACAACAAGAACTTAACACACGTGGAACAAATGGCAACCACCCCTTCTAATTGAGCTCTTTGGTTTTGTGGGTATTATCTGAAATGATCACATTGCTAAACAGGTCAGTAGAAGAAGTGAGCTCCAGTCAAAATGCACTTCTCTTAAAACTCCTCTGCCTGCTTGAAAACAGCACACTGCAGTAGAAGTTAGGGATATAGCAACTGGGGATTGGGGAAACACAGCAGAGATAATAAAAAATGCCCCCTTTTCGATGAGTAAGAACTTTAGTTTCAGGTTAATGGTTGAAGTTAGATTTTGAAGGAAGTATTGTGAATGGGAAAAAAAGAAGATATTCTTAAGTGGGATTTCAAGTTAATTATGAATCTCTTTTTAATCCAAGAGTTTCCTTAGCAGGTGGAGAAAAACCCTCTTGTCTTGTTGCTGAGTAAGCAGGTTGTGCCAGTTAGTTAAATGGAAGCTTCCCCCTTTAAGTATGGTTCTGCACTTGAGCACTCCAAAACAATGTGTCAATCAACTGCTTACAGCTAGGAAAGAATACTCAGCTGCCTTTCAATTCTGAAGGCATGTTATGTGAGAACGAAAGAGGATATTTACAGCATAAATCCATCCATTTCTACAAGCTATACTATCAAAAGGTCAAAATGATATTTTAAACTGCACAGCCTAATGTAGCAATAAATGTTGCTATGATCATGATGTTCGGGGCTCATGGACGGCTTGTCTCTAAGTACTATTTTATAAATTTCCCATCAGATCAACTATGCTCTAAAGATCAAATGAACACATGCTTCTTTAGATTTTCCACTGTTATGTCATCTCTAGAGTAATTTAAACTGTGCTCATATATTCTGAATATACTTCATGTAAATCCCCCAAAATAGGTAAAGTGATCTTCTTGCTGAGAAGTGTGTAAATGAGCTTTGAAATACCTGATAAGAAACTGGAAATCATGAAATGGTTACAGAATGGGCCAAAAGTATGTCAGTTGCCTCGTCACAGAGTACAGAGAAATGTATCTGTAAAAGGCATCTCAGACCCCAAAGTACAGAGGTTCTGAAGCCACCATGATTCCAGTGTAAAAAGGGAAAAGAACAGAAGGTGCAAAAATAATATTTATAAAAATGCCAATAATCGCCTTGAAAGAATCATTAGCTTCTATGTTCTCTATTCCATATATTTTTTGTATCTTTTTACTAAGATCAAATAATTAATACCTTTGGAAAAAATTTTTTCTACATCACAATATATAACCCTTAGCTGTCGTAGTAATTGTCCCGAGTGAGTTTTGTGGTAGGAAACGCAGATGCTAATACACTCAGAGGTCCACTACTGAAATATTTCACTCTTGTAATTTAAGTAAGAATGTTTAAATTTTTCTGTCAGTGAAGTACTGAAGGGAGTTGGCGCTTTGAAACGAAAGTATTATTTTTGCTTTAAAGCCCCACTGAAAGCATTTTACAAAATAACCAGTTGAACATCCATGGCTTACCCACTTTTCATTTGAAAATTTAGCCCAGCTGAGGAGCAGCGGTAGTGAACGCGTTCCCTCTCCCTCCCGTTAAACGCAGCAGCTTCTCGCTGTGGAGACTACAGACTTGTTTAGAACTTGCAGAAGTTTCCTAAAGCAAAACCACTCTCCAGCTTCCGATTCGGACGTCAGGTCGGTGAATAACATTCTCCAGCTTTGACTAGCCGGGCATCACTTTATTAACCATGCACGAGACTCTGTGTGTGTGTTCCCTGAAGCGATCACACACACACACACACACACACACACGAAATCCAATCTCAGTTAGAGAAGGAGCCTTACCTGATGGCTGAGAGCAGACGCAGCTGCAGGAACAGCCCCGGGAAGAGCAGCCGCGGGATGCAACAACGCAGCCTTGCTCCAAGGTGCGACTTCTCCCTCTGCCTCTCTCTCTCTCTCTCTCTTCCCTCTTCTAAATCACTGTAGCAAACCACGAACGCGCATTTTTGTCCCCTTTAATTCACAGAAGGTTCCCAGGCCAGGCAGCCAGCAGACACCACTTTGTTCCTGGAAGAGGCAGCTTCTCTTCTCAGAAACGCTTGGACCCTCTCTGTGGCTCCCTCCACATTTACCCTTCAGATCAATAACGCTCTCCGGGCGGAGGGGGGTGGTGGTGGTGGTGAGGAGCCTCAGCTGCAGTGGCTAGCCGCGAGCCAATGGGGGCTCAGGATTCCCTCCCTGTCATCTCCCCGCCCTCAAAACAAAACCCAGCGTGCCTCTGACACATCTTTGAGTTGTGAAAAGTAATTGAATCCTGTCTTTGAAATGCATCTTGTTTCTTCTTTTCCCCACTGGCGTTCATTGCGGAGAGCTTTGAGTGAGTGGAAGGACTGAATCTCCCTCTCCTTAAAGGAGCTGGGCAGAACGGGACCGTTAGGCGAAGACAAAGTGATAGCACCTGGCTTAGCCCTGACACCGAGGTTTGAAAATGTATCAGTTGTGTGGCAGATCAGAGACGAAATGTTTATACTCCTGTCCTCACTCTACCAGGGAGTTTGACTCTTTTTATTTTGTGGACCAATACAATAAACTCCGTATACCTCAGAGTTATCTTATTCTTCACACGTTAAATGACCATCAGGCTGTCACTGTGGATGCTTAGTGGTTAAGGAGTTTCTTATCATTCAGTCACTTGTTTCTATCCTGATTTAATACCGTCCATACAGTATGAGGTAGCAGAATCTGTTCCGACTGCCTTATGGATTCTTTTTAATTGTTCCTGTTCTTAAAATTTGCATGATTTTTTTCTAATAAAATGTACATTGTTTCTGAAATTTTATAATACATCTTGATGATAAAAAGATGTAAGAAGAAAAGCTAGTATTGAATATATGAGACTAAGACCTTTGGAATAATCTAAATCATAATGTATACCTCATTCATAATGATCTTTCTCTGATATTCACTATTTAATACACTATATCTTAATACACTATACAATGATAAAAATTTGCTTTAACAATTGAGTGCTCTACAAGAATTGATAATTTTGCCGTTTAAATATCAAGAATTCAGTAATTTTGAGAAAATTTAATAAAAGTCAGAAACAATGTCAAGTACACAGATTCTATGCCATTTAAAAACAAGAATAGAGTGGGATAAGAAGAACAAACTGCGTAAATAATAATGTCTTTTCAATGTCAGTCTTGAATAAGAATAAAATTAATGTGTCTTTCTGAAATCTTTTGTTCCACTAAAGTAATACAAATAAGTTGATGCATTTGGTGTAGCCAAGCTTTGTATATTGTGACAAGTTAAAATAGCTTGGGGAGGCATTACAAACAAAACAATTTCGCTACCTGTCCATCATGTGAAGGAGGCATGAAGAAATGTAATATTTACAGCTCCATTGACTGTGTCTCTAAAAAAAAGTTAATCCTAACGTTATTGTAACTCACACACGTAGCTAGTAAAATTATAAACATGACAGAATCTTGCTAAGTGTGTGTGTAGCAACTTCCTCGCCAATCCTGCCATCTCAATTGTCTTGGATTGAGAATGGGAATGACCCTCTTCATCTCCCTGAAGAATACTGGAGAGTAAATTTATTCCAATTTATGAAGACTGCTCCAGCCTGGGGTGTGGGCTGGAGAACACTGGCTTCTTATCTGGCAGAATATTGGATGCAGCATGAAAGGTGAGGTATATGGAGTTTATAACATGGAAATTAGACTCTTATTTGTTACTACACAAGAAGCTGCTCTCTACTGATTAAAGCAAATTAAAATTAATGAAAAGAAATGTAAGAAAATGCACTGTAGTTAAAGGAGTTAAGTAACCTAAAAGTGTTTATGGAAGAAATGACCATATATATGGCAGACAAATAAAGGTCAGCAAAGATTAATTCTTTTAATCACAACACAAATCTCCAGAAGGCTGCTTATAAAATAAATGTCATTATGAAAATCATATTATGTATAAGGATTATTATTTTTTTCTAAGGATGAGACAAGATAGTATTAAACAAGGAAATTTATCACAGGACTGTGAAAATATAAAACACTGTCAGATCTTCAGTTTCCATTCAGGGAGTCAATACCTTCCATTAGTTTAACTCGCCAAAACCATTACAATTATCAATATTTCAGGTGTTTTATCCATTATTGGTGTACATAATTTGGACCTAGGTTTTCATAGTTCTTGCCTAGATATTTTCTGAAGTTTCTATTCAGTATATCTATTCATGGTCAGTTTTCCATCACAGTTTCTTTACTCCAATACTGATCCTTGCTGATGCCTCCTTCCTAATCTCAAAGAGGAAGGAGATAACAGGGGTCACTACAACCATAAGATTCTCATTCCAGCAGCAGTAACTTCAGTTTGGGAGCGACTGACCTTACTTCTGCTCATAGTTTCTTGCCCAAAGAAAAGCACCAACAAGATGCTAAAGCAGAAGTCTATAAAACAGAGATGTGTAGCATTTCTGAAGAGAAGAGACCATGGAGGAAACTTCAACCATTTTGAAAAAGTGATAGTCCGTCTAATATATTCTGGTCTGAAACATCGAAAAGATAAGACTGCCTACAGGTGGTCAGTACATCTATGGAGGACTGGTCTTTCTCTTCATTTTGCCTTTTTGTTTGTAAATTGAAGTGATGTGAAGTAGAGAAAACCAAATTCAAGAAAGTAATGCATAAAAGCCATTGAAAGGTTCTCTTATTCATGGGTTAATATAGTAGTTATAAGAATCAATGGTATGTGTTTTAAATATTAAAACTTTCACATTTTTGTTGTATTTCTTTCAGAGAGGATAAAAGAAATACCCATGTTATAGCAGTTTGAATGAAAAATGCCCCTTAGGCTCATAGCACCTGGCACTATTGGTAGGTGTGGCCTTGTTGGAGGAGGTGTGGCCTTGTTGAAGGAGGTGTAGCCTTGTTGAAGGAGGTGTGGCCTTGTTGGAGTAGGTGTGGCCTTGGAGGAAGTGTGCCATTGGGATGGGCTTTGAGATCTCAGAAGCTCAAGCCAGGATTGGTGGCTCAGTCTCTTTTCCTGCTGCCTATGGGTGAAGATGGAGAACTCTCAGAGCTTATAGCGCCATATCTGCCTGCACGCCGCCATGCTTCTGACTATTACAGTAGTGTAGTACACCTCAGAAGAACACATACTGTGTGTGTGTACGTGCCGTGTTTGTGGAATAACACAACCACACACGACATTCTTAAATGTAAAAGGAGCCTATAAAAACGTGAAGTTGAACTTTGCTCATTAAATGGTTTGCCATTAGCAGAAGAGTGAATAATAACCACTGACATTTCTTTCACCTAGGCACCAGGATGATCAGAGTTTAAAATATCCTTGTAAAAACAACAAAAATCGTCTATATAAATGGTCATCTTGTATACCTAGCTAATATTTACCAAACTAACAAGAATCAGAAAAACTTCGATGTTGAATATTCGGGGGTTCTGAGCAAGGTAGGATGCCAAACTAGACTAGGATGTGATGATACTACCATAAAGAGAACACAACCTGCTTTCAGAGCACATAGGAGAAAATACACACATTGCTTTAGTCACCCAGTAACAGTAGTAATACAACTTTGTGCTGATTACTCTTCATCTACATATGCATATTTTTATGTGTGCATAGTCACATGTTTCTGGGCACAAATGTGTTAGTGCATATACACACGGATGTGCTTTAGTGTTGAGGTTTAAGTAGATTTTATTTTTCATCCTTGATCATTCTCTATCTTCTATATGGAGGCATAGTCCCCTTCTGACCCCAGAAGTAATATTTTCAGTTACTCTGATCATCCAGATTTCTCTGGATATTCTGTCTCTTCCACCCACATGATAGAATAACAGTCAGACTGTCATATCTACCACACTTACGTGGGTTCTGAGGATCCAAACTCATGTTAGGTTCTCCTGCTTGAGCAGCAAGTTCTTTACCTGATGATCTGTTTTCCCTGCCCTCTGCTGGTGATTCTTCACTGTCAACTTTATAATTACCTAGAGACAAACTATGGAAGTCTGTAAGTGTTCAATGAAAAATTAATCGGAATGGTGAAAGCTTATCGTATCAACTATTTTTGGGTTGCTGTGATAAAACACTATGGTCAAGGCAACTTAGGTATTTGGGATTACGGTTCCAGAGGGTTAGAGTCTATGATGACGGAGGAACATGGCAGCAAGCTCCAGGTACTGCAGCAGGCTCAGAGTATGGACGGCTCAAATCTTGAACTGCAAGCACAGAGCAGAGAGAGAGGGAGTGAAACAGAAGTGCCATGGACCGTTTGAAGTTTCAAAGTCAGGCTCTAGTGACATAACCCTCCTCCCCCAGTCAGGCAAATCTGTCTAAATATTCCCAAACAGCGCCACTAGCTGGTGACAAAGTGTACACATGTCTGAGCCTATGGAGACCTTTTCATTCAAACCACTATACCTACTCAGAATGTGGCTTTAACCATTCCATGGGGTTCTGGACTGAATAAAATGGAGAAAATCAGCACAGTACCAGCATGGATCTCTATTTTCTGACTGCAGATGTGATGTTACTGCCTGTCTCATAGTCCTGCTCCATGCCTGCTCTCTTTGGATGAACTGTACTCGCAAACCATAAACCAAAATAAGCCTGTTCCTCCTCAAGTTCTCTTTGACATGTATTTTGCCCCAGTAGCAAGAATAGTAACAAATAAAACACCATTATGCCTACTACTAACAACAAATAGGTATTAAATGAATCCTTATTATGTGTTATGCTTGGTGTTATTCCTATCATTTATATTCCATACCTTATGTGAAGGTGTTACTGTTATCTTCTTCAGTTTCAAATGTCAAGAAGTCAATGTAGACCAATAAAAAATACATAGTGATTCTATACATATGAAACAGTGAAATCAAAATTCACTCAATGGCAGCCAAACTCCAGTGCTTATTTTTGTCACTATGATTATCACTCGTATTTCTGTATTGCAATGTCTATACAAAGATAGCTCAGCATAGCAGTTTACAGTTCCTCATATTAACTGCATGAAAAAACACTTGAAACAGTTCTGGGCTAAGGTTATAGCTTAGTGATTGTCTTAGTTAGGGTTTCTATTGCTGTGAAGAAACATCATGACCACAGAAACCCTTACAAAGAAAACATTTACTTGGGGTACTTCACTAACAATTTCAGAGTCAGTCAATTAACATCATGGCTCTGTCCAGGAAGATGTGATGCTGGCTACACCTTGGATTTTAGGCCTCAGGAAATCCAGTGAAGCAATGGGCAGTATCCTGAGCATAGGAAATCACAAAACCTGCCCCCAGAGTGACACACTTTCTCTGACAACGGCATAATCTATCCAACAAAGCCACACCCTCTAATAGTGGCACTCCCTAATGAGATTTTGGAGGTCAGTTTTATTCAAGCTACCACAATGGTAGAGCATGTACTTAACATGCATGTTACTCAGTGTTCAATGCCCAGTATCATCAAAACAAACAAATGCTTCCCTCACTAACTCATAACTGCCATATTAAGCTATTCTATTCAAGATATAATTGCTGAGTTTGTACAAATATTGAGTTCACTGGTTAACGGCAGAAGCAAATAGCTGATATGTAAAACCATAGGGAATACAGATAGTATTGTCCTGTGGCCAATGTAAAAGTCTCTGTTTCCAAGTCTACAGCAAGCATATATTTTAGCAAAATTATACATATATTTTATTGTAAAATACAATTTATTCACAAAATATTAAAGGCATTCTGAGAGGAACTAGAAATAAATGTGCTACATAAACAAAGGAAAAGAAAAAATAATAGAATGCTTTGCCTAAAAAAAAGTGACTTTCAGATTCAGCAAGGTCCTAAAAAGTAGAGATGGGACCTATTTCACTAATGTTCATGCTGTTAATAAATAAAGAAAAGCCCATGATATTTGGGTACATATGGTGGGGAATAATTATTAAAGACCATGTATGTGTTTATCAATAAAAATAATAATTTAAATGTTAATATAATGAATATGAAGGAACACTAAGAAAGAGTGGATTAGTGAAGAAGGAATAAGAGATCCATGTAGATAACAGTATATTTTTATCACATAGAGCCAAAAATATTATAAATCTATTAACAATCTAAACTGACTCATACACACCTCCAAAATGTACACACTGTATATGGCACCCTTTCTAGTCAGGAGATATACAAATGAACATGAAGATGCACTATTAAATAATAACTGAATAATCTGACAATTCATAATGAACTACAGTAGTTACTTCTGAGTCATCTTCTGTTGCTATACCTGAGCCCACATATTATACTTGTTACAACTTCTTCCTATGTGTTCTATCTCCATATGTGTACTTCCCCTTAGTAAATTACATGCCAGAACAAAAGAATCATCTTTCAAATATCGTATATAACCTATCCATAATGTATGAAATATCCTAATTTGTTAGTTATAATCTGGATAATAGCAATTTTTTCATAAATTTTCTTGAGGACTACCATTGTTTGCTGATAGTTGACAATGGAGGCTGTTGGTGCATGTGACTACTGAATTATTCAAAGGTCAGCTTTAGACAGTAAAGCATTGGAGTTTGTTTGACTTTGCTCTGCATTTCAGGCTTTTATGACTGAAGAAATAGTGGCGTGACTGATGGGTTTTGAAAAGCCTGGAGTTAGCATTACTGGTGAAGAGGTGATAGGTGTTGCTTTTTGTTAATTGTAATGACAACTGTTCCATAAACCTGTGATAACACACAGCTGAGTCATAACCTGTTTGTCTTAGTGTTATAGGATATTATTTTAAGATGTGTTACATTTGTTTATGTTGTGAAACATTTGTTTAATGATGCAAAGATGTATTGCATTCTTTTATGTTGCATTTGTTTAACTCGGTGAAGCTGTGTTGCTTTGCCTGTCTAAAACACCTAATAAAGAGCTGAGTGACCAATAGTGAGGCAGGAGGAAGGATAGATTGGGCTATCAAGTAGAGAGAATGAATAGAAAGAGAAATCTGGGGGAAAAGAAGGAACAAGAGAACAAGGAGAGGAAGATGCTAAGGGCCAGCCACACAGCGACACAGCCAGCCACAGAGTAAGAGTTAAAGTAAGATACACAGAAGAAGAAAAGGAAAAGCCTGGAGGTGAAAGATAGATGGGCTAATTTAAAGTTTAGAAAAGCTGGCAAGAAAAAAGTCAAATGAAGCCCGGGCATGTATAATTAAGAATAAGCCTCCACGTGTGATTTGTTTGGGAGCTGAGTGGCTGCCTCCTCCCCAAATAAAAGAGCAAAAACAACCAACAACATCTTGGGATTTCCATTGCTGTGAAGGGATACCATGACCAGGGCTTCTTTTATAAAGGACAACATTTAATTGGGGTGGCTTACATTTTCAAAGGTTCCATCCATTATCATCATCGTGCTACATGGTGGCATGCAGGTAGACATGGTGCTGGAGAGTGAGCTGAGATTCCAACATCTTGACTAATAGGCAACAGGAAGTAGTTTCTAGGGTGTGGCTCAAGCATATATGAAACCTCAAAGCCTGCCTCCACAGTGACATACTTCCTTTTCAAAGGCCATACCTACACCAACAAAGCCATACCTCCCAATAGTGACCTTCCCTCTGAGCTTATGGGGATCAATTACATTTAACCTACCACACTTTTCATATACCTCATCTTCTCTTAACCACTATCCATATGTCCAATTCCAAACATGTATTTTTGATACACAATTAACAATTTAGCTACAGATTACTCATAGTATTATTGTCAAATGTAAATTCATCTTTTTTCACTGTGTAGCTCTGAACAATCATTTGGCTGGTTAGCAACAAGAAATATCTTGAAAAATTAATATAAAAATAAATTTACTTATTTTAAAGCAAAGTTGCTTATTTTATGATCTACAGCAATTTTATATTTCTTTGATGCATCCTTTAGACATACCAAAGTTAGATCCACTAATAAACTTAGATTTAATATATAAATGCATTTTATATTAAATTGACTTTGTATTTTAATAATTCAAATTACCCTCCTTTTGTATACATATATACACACACACACACACACACACACACACACACACACACATATATATATATATATAAAATTCACTTTTTAACTTGGTTGGCATCAACTGTTTCTAAAATTGTTTTTTAGAATAATATCTAAATAGCTATACATGTATTTATTATAATTTTGGGTTTTTTGTTGTTGTTGGATTCATGTACATGTAACTGGAGAAATCGCAGTGGAAGAAATAAGGCCTTTTACAACAGTTTGTGTAAGAGAAAAAAACTGAAATATAGTTGAAAGATTTTCAAACCATGTTTTTTACCTGACCCTGAAACATGCCCCTCACTTTCCAGTAGTCTCAGTATATTCTCCCTCAGTTCCCACTTCCCCAAACTGATTTTTCATGTTGCCAACCCCATCTGCTGGTGGTCCACTCACCAAATCTATTCTATTTCCTCTTCTCAGGCAGATCTGGGCATCTCCCTTTGAGCCTTCCTTGCCATCTAGTGTCTCTTGGTCTGTGGGTTTTAGTATAGTTATCCTATATTTTACAGCTAATATCCACTTATGAGTGAGTATATACTATGTTTGTCTTTCTGAATCTGGGTTACCTCACTTAGGGTGATTTTTTTTCTAGTTCTATCCATTTTCCTGCAAGTTTTATGATGTCATTGTTTTAAAAAGTGGAGTAATACTCCATTGGATAAATATACTACATGTTCTTTATCCTTTCCTTGGTTGATGTACATCTAGGTTGTTTCCAGGTTCTGGTTATTACAAATAAAGCTTCTATGAACATAGTTGAGCAAGTGTCCTTGGGGTATGATTGAGCATCCTTTGGATATATGCCCAAGAATTGTATAGCTAGATTTCGTGGTACATTGATTCCCAGTTTTTTGGTTTTTTTGTTTTTTGTTTTTTTTTTTTTTGGTTTTTTGAGGTTTTGTTTGTTTGTTTGTTTGGTTGTTTTTTTTTTTTTTTGAGAAACTGCCATATTTATTTCCAAAGAAGCTGTAGAAATGTGCATTCCCACCAGCAATGGAGAAGTGTTCCCCTTGCTCCACATCCTCTCCAGCTTGTGCTGTCACTTTTAGATTTGATTGTAACCATTTTGACAGGTGTAAGTTGGAATCTCAGAGTCTTTGATTTTCATTTCCCCGATGACTAAGGATGTTGAACACGTAAGTGTTTCATGTGAGAGCCAGAGACGTAAAGGACACCACAAGAAAACTCACAAAATCAACTAATCTGGGCTCATTGGGGCTCACAGAGACTGAACTGACAATCAGGGAACCTGCATAGGACTGACCTAGGCACTCTGCACATATGTTATAGTTATGTAACTTAGTACTCTTGTGAGACTTCTAACAGTTAGTGCAGGGACTGTCTCTGATTTTTTACTATTTTTGGATACCCTACTCCTCATACTGGGTCACCTTGTCCAGACATAATACATGGGAGGTGCTTAGTCTTATGGTAACTTGATATGCCATTTTTTGTTGATATCTGTGGGAGACCTGCACTTTCCTGAACAGAAATTGAGGAGGAGTGGATTTGGAGGTGGGAACAGAGAGGTGGGTGTGTGGGGGAGGAAGTGAGAGGAGAAGGGGAAGGGGAAACTTCAGCTAGCATATTAACTAATTAACTAACTAAATAAATAAATTTTCAAACTATATATTTTCCAGTTTTTTCCCCTCCCTGTGAGTACCTAAGAAAACTGCCTAATTTCTGGTTTTAAAGATGGATGTCATTCCTTGCTTCTGCAATTAAGCACATCTACAAAGGGGAAAAATTAAAGAACTCTAAAATGTTCTCAGTCTCAAAGGCCCCCACACAGCTAACCTTGTGCAAGGATATATATATATATATATATATATATATATATATATATATATATATGTATTTAAAGCCAGTGGGCAGGTAAAGGTCACCTCCATTTTTAGAGATTACTATGCAGTCAGCATTATGTCAGAAGTTCTAAGCTAAACTCCCAAGGCTACATTTGAAAATAATAAAATCTTGAAATAGGCAGCAATGGGTATGTGTTCTTCCTCATACAATACCTCAAAAGAAAGATAGGGAACAGTGGAACAATGAATTTCAAGGAAATCTGTTGTAGCACTTCCTATTCAGTCTGACAGTTAACATTCTTGACTTTTACTTCAACAGGGCAATATACAGAATCACTGTTTTTTGAGATGTTTAGGGGCTCTAGACAATAAATAGCCTATTTAAAGTCAGCACACTTATTAAGGGCATGGAAAAATAGGCATAGTTTCTGCTAAGTGGCCAAGAAAATTTCATTCCATTGCAATAAATAAAAAGAAAAGATAATTATAGAAAACTCTTAAGGCATACTGGGAATCACTAAATTACACAAGGACACTTAACTCAAATCTACAGAGCTAGTGTGATGATGAGAACGATAACCTGGATTATTCATGAGGACAATCAACAGTATTTGACTTCACTATAAACTGTATATATTAATGAAATACATGATTGTCAAAAATATGGAAATCTAAGGGGAAGAAAGTCAGTACATGTACAGAAAGATGAAAAAAAAAGAAAGAATGGGAATTATAAAAATGCCCAATATAGTGAAGAAAAATTTGAGAAAAGAGCATTTAATTAAGATAACAAACATCACTACTTAATTTATTATTTTATAATGGTGTTCGAATATCCACTTCAAAATTAACTTTAAAATGGTGAGAAAATGTGTGTGGTGGTGTCTGACAATAATCCCAGTAGATAAGAAATGAAAACAAAAGAAAATTTACAGCACACTATCTGGGATTTATGGAGAGTTAAGAAGAGGCATTGGAGGTGAATATGATCAAAATATTTTACATTGAATTTTAAAAAAACAGTAAAAATAGTTATTTAAAACCCTCTTACTCATTTTAATTGCTTTGTTAACTATGGTATCATCAATCGTGTTTGAAATAAGAGAAAAAATCCTATTTTTTTTCACTAATATCACACCAAGTAGTATATTATCATGTTCAGCTTTCCTTTTATTAAAAACAGATTTTTTCTCATACAATGTATCCTGATTTCAGTTTCTTCTCCCCCTACTATCTCTAGTTCCTTCCAACCTTCCCTGCCTTCCATATCCACTCCCTTTCTGTCTTTCATAAGAAAAGAACAGACTTCTATGAGATAATGACGAAATATGACAAAATAAAATATACTAAGATGAAGCAAAACCATCATATCAAAGTTGGACGAGGTAACCCAACAAGAGGAAAGAGTCCTAAGAGCAGGTTGAGATCTCACCTTACACTAAGCTTGGTTCCTGATCCAGGACAGTGGTGGACACTAGGTTAAGTACCTAACCTAAGTTTAGCTCTCGATAAGGCTGCAGATTGTTTTACTTTAGCATGTAATACATAAGTTGTAATTTTGGTAGATACATCCTGAAATCCTCATATTTGAAACCATCTAAAAAATGTGCAGTTCTTTGAGGTTTAAGGATAATCCTAATTAGAGATACAGGTTGGTAAAATTATGTGTTTAGATCGTTTTCTAAGGTTATTGTGTGTCCCATTCTCATGATGACACTTACGGATCTCCAGTGAACTTTGTCTGCCTGAAACACTTTGTGATAATAACAGCTTTCCATCCATTGTTTTGGTCCTTTCTGAGGGATATGGTAGCCAACCATATTTCTGCATCTATCATGGTTCTGTAAGCCTATCATTGCTAAAGAAATTTCATGTAGTAACCATTTATATATCATTTTTTCTAAAACACATATTTGATTTTTTCTCCTAGCTTATTTCTGTTATTTTAATATTAACTTTATATTTTATTAATCATAAACTATATGATTATAAATAAAGTTCTTTCACTTTATATTAGTAATTTCAATTGTTGCTAAGACAAAATATATTTAGCAGCTTAAAAAAAAGAAGGGCTTATTTTGTCTAATACTTGAAAGTTACAGTCAACTATGGTAAGGAAGCTGTATCTAGAATCCTAGTTGGTCTTAATAATAAAAACCTGGAGCCAGATATTAGAGTAAATGCTGTAATATCAGAGAGACAAAGAAACAAGCCACAACCACCTCTTACCTCATCATATCCTCAGCCTGAGACGGGGTGAGCTCCCATCTCCTCCTACCTTGTATTCCTCTCTCCACCCAGCCATATCACTTCTTGTCTCCACCTCCCTAGTGTTGAATTAACTGGGACCAAAGGCATGAGATATCAAACACTGGGGTTAAACATGTGTGCCACCACTGCCTGGCTTCTACAGTTAACTACTGGCTAGCTCCACACTCTGATCTCCAGGCAAACTTCATTTGTTAGAGCACAAACAAAATATCACCACAGGAAGCTATAAACAAGTCTGAGACATTCAAGAAGTAGAGAGATGAATTCTGATGCCCAGCTGACTTTCAATTTTTATGCAGCCAAATATTCTACCCATGGAGTGGTGATACTCTTATTCAGGGTGGGAGCACTTACCTCAATCAACTTAATAAATTTCTTCACAGACATGCCCTGAGGTTTGTCTCTGCTAATTCTAGAACCTGTCGATGTGATAATCAATATTAACCACCACATTTACACTTTTACTTTTCTTTAAAAAATTTGAAATATGATTTTTTGTTTTTAATTTTGTTGCTGTTTATATTTAAGATGGTTTTTAGTTTAGTTTATACTTTTGGAACTATATCTTACAATTTTTATCTAGCCTGAGATCACAAGGAAAATTTTCTTGTTTTAAATATTATATTTAGGTAGGTAACCTAGTTTGTGCATTTGAATAGTGCTAGGGTAATCTTTTTGCATATGGATATCCAATTTACTAAACACAAATTCCTAGGGAAAAAAAAGAAAAAGCTTTCTTTTTCCCAATGAAATGTTCTAGCTCCTCAGTGGAAAATCAATTGAAGTAGAAAATGACAAATTCCACACATTATGAATATTTTGGCATCATCTTTGTCCTGTAAATAAACCACTTCTTTGAGGGAACAAATTAAGAAAATTAATGAGGCAGCTCTGTTTTTCCTTTCATGTGCACAGATCCTCTAACACACAGGAGCCTGAACATTGTGTATAAGTCTGCCTACTAAACATTTACTCTTTAGATGTTGGGCGTGAACAGGTTTAGAGGTTAGAATACACACATACACACACACACACACACACACACACACACACACACACACACATATATAGTATTTTTTCTATTTCTAATTCTCTCAGTATTACTTTTAGAAAGAAATTAAGTTAAGAACCGCAGTTTTTATTAATTGTTTACTTATTCCATATTCTCGGGTTTATAGCATACAGTGTACCTTTATTTTATGATGTGAGTTATCCATAACTTACTGAATTTCCTCCCTGTTAATCATATATTGACACAGGTTTGAATAAGAGCTCTAGTCTGCATGGTTACATGTCGACAGGCTACACTGGAAAAGGCTTTTTAAATTATTTTTGATAAGAGCTGCTACTGGTGGCTCCATGTGAGACACGGTCCCCAACTTGAAGTATTCCTCAGGGAATGGAGGGTGATCTTTAATATTACAGGCAAGAAAGCTGACTCTGAATTACTGTTACAGGAGCTTAATGGTTCCCAGTGAGAGATAGTTAGAGAATTTATTTCTTACATGCTGATTGAGGAAAAGTCATGCTTGTACCCATGTCATACAAAAGAAATTTCCTTCAGAATAAGTCTTTCACTGGTACAGAGAATAATTGAGTGCTATACATAAAATAGACTAGAGAGAGGAAGAAATAGGTTTTTTACTGGCTGAAATTCTAGTCTCTGAAACACAGGGGAGATAAAAATTTACGTGGGAAGTCAAAGGTAAGGATAAAAATTGGTAAAATGGTGAATGACACAATAGAAAAACAAAACTAAATGTAGAACTTATGAGATAAGAAAAGAAGGAAAGTGAACATAAATGTAAACACAACAGGTACAATGTTTAGTTAAGTCACAGATGTAGTAAATGGGAGATTTCAATAACTGTTGCTCTGTTTAGTTCCCACCCTCTTTTAGTGGTGTCCACCTACTTTGATTGTCTTCTTGAATGTTTAAAACATTGGATCCAATGGTCAGAATAATATTTAAGAGCAACTCCTTGGTTACTGGACCTTACAGACTTTTATTCTTGGATCCATGGTAAATGTCTTAATGTGATTGTCCATAGGTGCATAGAGAGACTATAGATAAGTGGATGAATAAATAGAGTGAATGTTGGTAGGTGGATAGATAGAGGATAGATAGATAGATAGATAGATAGATAGATAGATAGATAGATAGATAGATAGATAGATTGACTCAGGACAAAGATCTTATGGTAAAAATTGTTGCCCTTCAAGTAGAGGCACATTAGGACTATAGTCTACTGCAAACCCACCAGAGGAAAACATGATTTTACTGACCTGGATTCATACATTTGCACTTGTCACAGAATAGAGAAAACTTGAACTCCTTAAATTGTTCCAAGAGGGATCCTAATCTCTTAAAATTCAAAGCATCAAGGTTTTCTAGGGCTGAAGAGATACTTCAGAGGCTAAGAACACTTGATTTTCTTGCAAATGACCCAGGGTCTGTTCCTAGAACACACATCAGGTGGCTTACAATCACCTGTATCTCCAGATCTAGAAGATGTGATTTCCCTCTTCTTACCTCCTGAGACACACATGTCTCACACACACACACACACACACACACACACACACACACACACACACACACACACACACACAGAGAGAGAGAGAGAGAGACAGAGAGACAGAGAGACAGAGAGACAGAGAGACAGAGAGACGAAGACAGAGGCAGAGAGACAGAGAGACAGAGAGAACTGAATTGATAAAGTAAATCTTCAGGAACAAAAAAAAAAAAAACAAATAACTAGTGGTTTGAGCTACTGATAAGATAATTTGGGATGATTTGATGAATAACACATGCCACGTAGGACAAGTTTCAAATTTCCCGGAAGTATGATTGAATACTGTACACAATTTAAAGAAAATGCTCAGGCATTGCGCAGTGACCTGAGTAATACTTTTTTTTGCCTCATCTAGATAACTTTCTCAAATTTTCACAGTGCTTGTGCAGTCATAATGCACAAATAGCAAAATACAGTACTTACTTTTGGAGATTTTATTATCTCTTTTACTCCAAACAAAATTATTACATAACAAAATAAGCATTCATAGACTATGTAGCACAGACAAAACTGGCTTTGATATGCTTTATATTGCCAAGATTGAAATAATTCAATAATTCATTAAATATAACAATGTTGGTGGCTCTGTGTCACATTGTTGCTCTGTCCACACTTCAAATATTAGTTACATTAAGCCCAGAAATGTTACTATAATGGTATTGAACTTTGACCTTATATTTATCTTGGAAAGATAAACTCATACTTTATTTTCTTCAGCCTCCTAGAAGAAATATATGGATTCAAAAAACTCTATTTCAAAGTAAAGGGAGTAAAAAGACAGAGCACAATGGCTAGACTGGTTATTTTGGGCATGTAGAGTATAGCAAAACAAATCATCTCTTCATGTATGGTGAAATAGCAGTTATATTTTTCTCAAGTCTGATCACGTTCAATTTAGATTTACAAATCAGCAATAAATCACTTTCCTTAGATGTACCTGTTTCCTTCATTTCCTCATACCATCTATATTCCCTCAGTGATAACTCCTTGAAAATCATTTCAAACCTCTTCAATTTTGGGAGAAGTTGTAACAATCATCACAGACACCAAAAATATCATGGAATACAATCAATTGAGAAAATGGAATAAAAGAGAAATACAAACTAAAAAAGAACAGAGAATGAATGCATATCATTTTATGATAATATTTTAATGAGGAACGTAACAGTAATTTAACTGCAGACTCTATCTACTATACGGTGTAAGCATAGGGTATACAGAAAAATCAGAAAATCAGAAAAAGAGCTGTATAAGTGAATGAAGGGGTACAGTGGGTTTTTTGTTGTTGTTGTTGTTTTTTGGATTTTTCCCTATGGTTATCTGTTCTTTGACTGGATATATTGAAGGACCTCGACTGAAAATGCACAGAATGTTTCCCTCCAACTCTGTCTGTTGATGCCCTGTGTTCTCTTCCAAAAGGCACCAGTGTCACTCTTTGATACTATTTTTATAGAAATACCTGACTTCCTATAGTTCATATTTTCTCTTATTTGTCCACAGGATAGTCTTTTGTGCCAAGAAGGGAAACAGTTTTTTTTTTTTTTTCAGAAGGATTGATGAATTAAAAAATCACAGGACTTGTATGTTCTTGATCTAATCGAGAGGATAAAAAATGAGCTTCTCTCACATCCTGGATATTTATAAAATACATAAAACAAGTGTGGTATGTCCCTGTAAGTAATCTTTATCTCTTTGGCCATTCTGTTTTTTACCTCAGCAGCTAGAGAAAAATCTAGAAGTTGCAAATGAGGTTTCTTATGGTCTTAATCACAAGGCCTTGATGTTTTCTATAATGGCCTTAAACTACTTTGAATAGTTTAAGTTTTTTGGAAGAACAAAAATTGGGAATAAAATACTCCTTTCCTTATATTTTACAGGGAAGATATTTATATTTGTTTTCAGAGAGACTTTTGTAATTCTACTACATCTAAATTGCAAGTAAATTATTTCACTATATTAGTGGGGTTGTGTCTCATCCTTGAAGGGAGTACAGGCAAGGTGACAACAGGAGAGTCAGGGGTGAACTCACCCCAAAACACATATTGAAATGGTGTCAAACAAAAAGAAAGAAAGAGAGGAAGGAAGAGAAGGAGGTTAATGACAATTATCCCAAGCCATTTCTTTATGAGCTGAGAGATGATGTTGCATCTTTGCCTATTGCCATGGTATTTATAATGCTGCCAGTTGGCAGAGTCTACTTGGACATGTAAACCAACTTCTGGTTTGGCCATGTGACTCTATGTTCAGAGGTGCTAGTTCATATTTGATGACTCAACTACAGTAGGCATGCATCTGTGCAGGAAAGAGACCATGACTAGTCGAACTATTTGGAAAATGGAATCATGGAGCATATATCCCATAGCCCACAGCTTTGTCAGTTTGCAATGCCTCCAACAGCCATTTAGCAAATGATAAATCTGAAAGTAGCACTTATGGTATAAGGAAGGCCCTGATTCCTCTGTCCTTCAGAGTCAAGGGGCTCAGCAGAAGAGCAAAGGAAGGGAAATTGTTTGGAAGTAAATAAGTTTCATTTGTGGCTTTTAATTATAGAAGTCTAATAATGAGGTATCTATATATTCTTAAATTCTGTTTATATTTCATGTCACTAATTCTAATGACAGTATTCATCAACCTGCTAAAAAACATAACACTCACACAGACGTCAGTAAAATGAATTGACTGTGGTTGGACAATGTCTGAGACACATAGAGCAAAGAAGAGGAAAACAAATTTCATATGAAGTTTATGGTTATTGAATGATCTTTTGTTAAAATTGGATTACCTATGTTAATACAAATATGTGCAGATTATTGATGTGCAGTCTGTGTGCCAGACTGAATCATAGACGTTTACTTCAGATTTTAGTAACACCATGATGGATAGATACAGATGATATATGATAGAGATGATAGATAGATAGATAGATAGATAGATAGATAGATAGATAGATAGATAGATAGATGAAAGATAGATTCAAATCAATCATTTGATTCTAGAATATGATTCTTCTAGACAATTAATATTTTCTGGCTTACTCTGTTTTGGCAATTATGATATCCTAAGTATATAGGAGGAGCACAATTCATTCATGTAAATCGAGATGATGTTTTCCATACCCAGTTATTCATGAAAACCTACTCCATCTTTAAATGAGGTACCACTGTCCCAGATGCAGACTCACTCATATTGCCATTTCTCCCTTGAACTTCTGTACACCATTTGCATTCCTTCCTAGAAATCAGTTTCAGATGACTATAAATGTGGCCCTTTAGTAAGGGTTTCTATTTCTTCTGTTTGGAGTCCTTCTTCCAATAAATTGAAAATGCAATTTATTTCTATTTTGTTTTAAAAAAAAACCCAGCTATGAAAGACAACAAATTGAAGTATTCCAATTTTATTTTTAGAAGAATATAGTCCATTGACCACTATCTGAGCAATCCTTCATGAATTACTTAAACTTACTTGGTCCCAAGATAGTCTCAAAGGAAAGATGACATGTGATAACGCATGTGTGCTGTAGGTTTTTTTTTCTAAGTTAGTCCATGAACCTAATACATATTTTGAACAGTTACTGGTGGTGAAATGAAAACTTTTATGCAAAGGTATATGATTCTTGGTTCTAGGATTACAAACACGGCAAGAGATAACCATAGCTTCTATATATGATGGTAAGTAACATGAAATACACTGAATGAAGCAGACTACTGCTGTCATTTTTGTCCTCAGAAAGGAAAGATTCATGTGGAGAAGAATATAAGGGCAAGACCCAATAACAAACATTATTGTTGATTTTAAAAAGATAAAAAAAGAGGAGACAGTAGTTGAAAATTTTACTTCAGTTATTTATTATGGGATGAATTTATCTCCCACAAAGGAATAAGAGCAGACCAGTTTTTGTCCATGTTTTGAATGTTTTCATGCTAACTTAAAGCTTACAATTACTCTAAATATGTATTGTTTGTTTTGTTTTGAATTTCTATAACTTTTATTTAATAATCTATTGAACAGTTTCATACACATATATAATGCATTCTAATTACTGTAATTCCTTACCCTCTCTTTAGAAACTTTTTGTAACTGCCTTTTAAACATTGGTAAGCATGTAGTATTAGTGCTTACTTCCATTGAAGTTTGGTACAGCATTCACAAGAAATTGTTCCATATATCAGAACTTTGGAATGAAATTCAGTATTATCTTAAAAATGTACTGTTCCTTTGTTTATAGTATGAAGCCCAGAATATAAATAATAGATCATATGGCACAGGTGTGTGTGTGTGTGTGTGTGTGTGTGTGTGTGTGTGTGTGTGTGTGTGTGTGTGATGGATGCAGGTACAGTAGCCAGTGCAGACATATGTTGAGTTCAGAGGTTAAGGTCAACTTTCTTCCTTAGTCTGTTTTCTCACTCTTTGTCGGAGAAGGAGTTCAACATTGAACCTTGTGCTTACCATTTCAGCTGGACTTGCTGGCATGAAAGCCCCTGGCATCTGTTTCTATGCCATGTGCCCACTATGGGTTAGAATTTTACATTGTCATGCCTGTTGTAATGTATCTGAGCTCCAGTTTTCATTATTGAGCAGCAAGCATGTGACCTACTGCGACATCTCCACAGAATGAAGAAAAATAACTGATGTTATTGCAAATGCCATGGTGAGGCTTTTATTTATGTATTATAGACATTTAAGACTTTACATACAGGGTTAGATCATTTCATATACTAGTTACATGATAGTAATATAGACAGAAGATGCTAGCTAAGTGAAATATTTTCTTGACATAGCTTGAAATATCCCTTTATTCAGGCACTTTATTCAGGTGGTAGTCATGTCTTTCCTCTATATCAAAACTTTTGAAAAATTTTACATATTGACAATTCTTTTCCCTCAATTTGGCATAAAAGGCTTTTTATACTTTTTAAACTAGTTAATCTTTACTCCACCTTGCACATTTGTGTTACTGAATCTAAAACTTACCTCTACTTCAAATCTTAGCAGCTTTGCATGTCTACTATTTTATTCCTTGTATGATTATTATAATAATTTTAAAGTATATACTGGAAACAAAAGCCACTGCTTTGAAGTATCACAACCAATTATATAGATTCTAACACACAGTGTACTCACCCCATACCCAGAAAATGTTAATTTGATGATGATTTTATCACTGGTTATTTTCTATATAATCTTTCAAATATTATATCTCTGAATTCTCAATATTTTTAAAATTTCCAATATTTTTCACATTGTTCATTGACTCATATGTTCATATGCAAATTTCTGAGGTCTGACTTAGAAAGACATGCATACTGTTGTGGCAAATACTTGTGAATGACATAAAAGTGAAGTGTTTTCTTAATGTATTTCATGCCTTAAAAAAGTACAGTTGTTATGACTAACTGTAATGGTAAGCCACCCCAGTTATTTTTATTAACATCTACTTTTGCTCTCTGTGGCCTCTCCTAATTTCATTCAAAAGCATCTCAATCAAGTATGCAACTGAGATCATTTGGGCAAGCATATGAATGTATTTGATTATATATGAAAAGCAGAAGAACTTAATATAATCTTTACTAAAATTGTTTTATTTTGCATTTTCATGGAAATATTAAATGAAGGTGGTTAATCTATTGATCTTTGATTATTTTCAAACAATTAAAGTAGATTTTTCAGGGTACAACTTAAGTCTTTCAGTAACACATATATGCAAATATTTCTTCAATCTTTACACCTATAATCTTTCCAATGTAATATAAATATTTTTATCTATATTTCAAACTGCCTAATATATATAAATATAATATTTACAGATATCTATTCATTAGTTTGTTATTTTTAAATGGATGGTGTACATATATTATCCTTTTACTCCATATTGATATCTTATTTGTCTGTATTGTTTTAAAGTATGAACCTGAATTAAATGAAAGAATAAGAGAGACATAAACTTTTGTAGTCATAGAAAAGTTCTAGAATGATCTGTAGAAATGGAAAGTTGACAGACAGAGGGAGAGTAGAAGCCTGTACTATTCTGTAGGTTTAATACACTTTTTAAAATACATAGATTGCTTGCCTTTGTGTGTGTGTGTTTTGCCTATATATGGGAGTATATTAAATATTTAACATTTATTTATTTATTTAACATACCAACAGCAAAATTTTGTTTTTGTTTTTTTTTTTTGTTTCTTTTTTCAGTTTTTTTTTCGAGACAGGGTTTCTCTGTGTAGCTTTGTGCCTTTCCTGAAACTCACTTGGTAGCCCAGGCTGGCCTCGAACTCACAGAGATCCGCCTGGCTCTGCCTCCCAAGTGCTGGGATTAAAGGCGTGTGCCACCACCGCCCGGCAGCAGCAAAAATTTTAAAGACATGCTGTTTTATTAATAAGACCATATAGCAATTCATGTTATAAACCACATCCATACTTACCTTTCACTTTCTTGATAAATACATGCTTCCTTTCTCTTTCCTTTATTCCTTGACTCTTCTTGGTGAGGTATCAGACTAAGAAGTGACTTGGATTGCAGCCTTGTGTCACCAGGCATGGGTACAGGCTTATGGCACTCTCAGAATGTTCAGTTATCCACTCAATGGCAGCCTATTCCATTCTTTCCATTGGAAAATATTGTGTTAGCCATTAGATTTTCCATGTAGCTCCCAAGGCTAATGCCCTTCACAGTGAATATGGCTTCCATGGTAAGCAGTCTTTTCAGTGTTCTCTGGATGAGTTGTGTACACCAACCTCTCATTACCTGACACCAGATTCATGAGCGTGATATTTGTGGAAAATAGTTGCATTTCCTTGCAGCTGGATCCATGATAGACTACTCTTTGATGCATGTCAAGGTCCTGTTGGCTCCCAAAATCTCAGCAAGTGCTCTGAACTCCAGATCTTCGTTTCCCCTGCCACAGGCCTGAGTCAAATGCTTGACACTCTGCCTTATTTTTATTTCCATAAAATACTGTTAAAATTTAATGGAAAAGCTTGTATATTTCACAAATACTCTTGTTCTATAGAAGTCTCATGAATCTATGATTTGTAAAGTTTGATAAACATCCTTATTTCATAGCCATAACTACTACATATTGAATATTATTTTGGATAGCAATTCAGAAGATCATATTGCTTTTTGCTTTTAATCATAACAATGAAATACACTGTGTATTTTCCACTATGGATTATCTTCACATCAGCAATTATGGGGTGCCAATGAATCCCTGAATATGTTATGAAAAGCAGATAAATACGTATTGTTAACATGGGTATGACCATGTTAAGGAACAATGCTCCAGACATATGGCAATTGCAAAGCCCTCTATGTTCTGGTAAGGCTTAGAATGGCAAAGCCTTCTGTTTGTCCAAATATAAATGTTTGTGAATGACTGAACATTGTGTGCAGCTTCCTCTTTCCAGATAATTACAGCCTGAGACTGCTTTCTTTAGGAGACTAGCTAACTCCTCCCCTTTCTGTTGTATATAATAACTAAGCTTAGATTTTGGGATTGTGTACCTAATGCAACTTCAGGAAAAAGTATACATACCCCTGATTCTAGCTTTCCTGTACATGTGTCTGTATCTCTGTCTTTTCTTCATTCCTTTACAGCTCTTGTCAGGTCCAGGTGCCAGGCTGTGCAGGACACAGAAAGCAAAAGAAAGACTTCAAGATCTAATTGTAATGATTATTTGAAATATGAAATTTCTGATTTAAGTTTTTCAGTATGTTTGTAACCGTGATGAATATTGATGTGTGTCACCCAAATCATCATCCTTTCGATGTGAGGGTAAACTATGTCAGCCTTACCAGCCATACCAATTTGCTCTCACTCAGATTCACCTCATGCAAAGATTTGTGTCTGAATGCTGACCCTTGTAGGAAGACTGACCACAGCAGAAGTGTAACAGGTAGACCATTTGGGGTCAATGTGGCCCCAATCTGTCAAGCTGTTCAGCTAGTGAATGCCCCTTGTTGTTTACTAAGGTTATTGTTCAGTATTCTTCACACCTGGTAATTTCCCTCTGCAGTAACTGCTTCTTTCCACTGTGACTCCACGTGTTCTTTCTAACCTCACTAATTAGCATCTGATTCAGAAATCTTAGGCCCTTGCTCTGATCCCTAGGAAATCCAACCGGCACTGTTATTTTTCTTTTCTTTCTTTTTTTTTTTTTGTAGTAGATGATGAGACAAGAGCACCTTGAAATCCTTATGAAAGTCTGGGACTCACCACTAATGTTAAAGAAACACAATGATGGAGAAATGAGTGGGAAATTGGTTGGGACACAGTACTTTGAGTGATGTGCAAATAACTTGAAAGCTATGGGTTCAATATTCACTATAATAAGTAATTGCATTGATATGTCACACAACTAAAAGAAAAAAATACTGACAATAAAAGCTTGGAGTGAATAACAAGTAATCTTTTGTTATGTATGAAAGTGAAGCCTTTTTTAGGACAAGTGCATTTCATCTTCTGAGCTGGATAGTTCTATGTCAACTTGACACAAGCCAGAGTCATCTAAAAGGATGGAAGCATGATTGAGTAAAGGCCTCCATAAAATCTGGCTGTGAGGCAAAGTGATTGATGGGAGAGAGCTCAGTCCATTGTGGATGGTGCCATGCCTAGGCAGTTGGTACTGAGTTCTATAAAAAAGCAGGTTGATTTGGACATGAGGAGCAAGCCAGTAAATAGCATGCTCCTTTGGCCTCTGCATTAGCTCTTGTGTGGGGCATTTACCTACCATCCCCACAGTTCCCCAGAGTTTTCTTGAGTGTGAGCAGTAGGAAATATTAGATAGAAGGATTTAGAGTGTGGAGATAAACAGATAGAAAATAAAGGATAGCCTCGAGAGGGTCTGGAACCTTTTCCAATGGGCCCTCACTGTCTCTGCCCCAGTGTATTTATAGAGATGCCAAGGGGTGGAGCAAAAGACTTCCTCCCCCAGCACAGCCAAGTGCAGACCATTTCAGACACCTGCACTCAGGCCCGTGGCCCTAATCATCCTCTATGCGGACCTGCTGGGTAAAGCCACAAGGAACCTAAAAAGGGGCTCCCACACTCTTGCCTCTAAGTTCCTGCCATGTTTGATTTCCTGTTCTTACTTCCTTCAGTGCGGAACTATAATGAGGAAGGATTAAAAAAAAAAAAACACAACCTTGCTGTAGCAGAGAGTCTTATTAATAAAATCAAACCCAGGGCCAGTTATTGGGGTGAAATGCTGAATGGTCAGAGAGACAGAACAAGCCACAGCTAACCTCACCTGGCCAACTTCTCAGCTGGTCTTGTTTCCTCAGACTGGAAGCCTCTATGTCCTCATATCCAAATGAATCTCAGCTGAACTGCTGCTAGAAGCCTGAAAGCTTAACTAGACAAATGCTGCTAGTTTCTGGTCTTCATGCCTTATATACCTTTCTGCTTTCTACCACCACTCTCTGGAATTAAAGGCTCGCCTTCTGGGATTAAAGGCATGTGTCACCATGCCTGGCCGTTTCCAATGTGGCCTTGAACTCACAGAGATCCAGAGGGATTTCTACCTCTGGAGTGCTAGGATTAAAGGTATGAGTGCCACCATTTTCTAGCCTTTGTATCTAGTGGCTGTTCTGTCTCTGACCCCAGATAAGTTTATTAGGGTGCACAGTATTTGGGGGAACACAATACCACCACACCTTCCCTCCCCAGTTTGCAGTTGGTCATGGTGTTCTATCACAGCAATAGTAACCTTGACTAAGACATCTCCAGTAATATATGGCAGTAAAATTCACTACTATGATGAAAATTAATTTTAAACATAAAAGTTGATTATGGTGAAGTCCACAACCTCTTATTTAAGAACTGAATTCTTATGCTGGGGTATGTCTTTCTGTATGTTGTGAATGTGTGTTGCTCTGACTGATTGATACATAAAGCTACATTGGCCAGTGGCAGGACAGGATGGAGGCAGGCAGGAAAATCCAAGAGAGATAGTGGGAAGAGAAAAGGAGAGGAAGGAGATGCTGTGAGCTGCCAGCAGGAGAAACAAGATGTAAAAGCACCAGTAAGCCATGGCTATGTGGCAACTTATAGATTAATAGAAATAGGTTAATTTAAGATATAAGAGCTAGCTAACAAGAAGCCTGAGCCATTAGGCCATATAGTTTAAAAATAATATAAGCCTCTGTATGTTTATTTGGGTTGGTCTGAGCGGCTGCAGGGCTGGGTGGAACACAGGAAAACTTCCAGCTACAAGTGGTGCCCAGACATGGTGGCAAGAGTTTCCACCTAAAACCTGAGAGAGCTTAAGAAGAGATTATAAATGTAACTAAGAGCACCTTCCTAGTTCATGTCACTCATGGTGGGCCGAGGTATAATGACATGTATATATATATATATATATATATATATATATATATATATATATATATATATATATATAAATCCTTTAAATGCCGGGCGGTGGTGGCGCACGCCTTCAATCCCAGCACTCGGGAGGCAGAGCCAGGTGGATCTCTGTGAGTTCAAGGCCAGCCTGGGCTACCAAGTGAGTTCCAGGAAAGGCGCAAAGCTACACGGAGAAACCCTGTCTCGAAAAACCAAAAAAAAAAAAAAAAAAAGAAAAAAAAAGAAAAAAAAATCCTTTAAACAAGAGTAGAAATATATATACAGTTTAACAAAATAACTTTAAACTTGTATCAATATTCTATTCCCCTTAGTCATAACAAACATCCATAATGCACCAAGTAACCAAAACCACACACATCCCCAAATTCTTGGGAATGTGGGCACAGTTTTCTCTAAACAACTTCCTACTGGCTGTGGGTGAAGGCCTCTTTAGGGGTCCCTGAGAAAATTTTGAGATAATGACCCAGTCCTGAGAAGACAGCAGTAATCTTTTTTGATAGATATCACCTGTCAATATTCAGGAGGTCACGCCTGATCAAATCTGAACCATATTACTCCTGAAGTAATCCACAACCTCTCATTTCCTGTGGGAACAAAACTCCAAAGCATTTTTTTTACTTCCATTTGAAAAATCATTTTTTGACTTTTTTAAAGTTAAGGCATTCCTAAAGGATATAGGCTGATTTATTTCATCAGTCCCTCTTTCAATCCCATGTCTCTTAGCAGGTGTTGTTGGCTTATTCACAATCAAAAAATTAAAAATCAGCACAATACTATAAAGGATTCAGACTTCCTGGGTGTTTCCCATCTTACATGGCTTTTCTTTTTATATTACTTTTACTCTCTCTTTAAAGACTTTATATTTAAACTATTTATTTCTTTGTATGTCTATCTAAACTCATTTTCTTTCTTTCTTAAGCCTATTCACATTGTAAAACACAATGGAACCTGTTTAGAGGTTTTCTTTTCAACTGAACCTTTTTTTTTTATTGAGTATCTTTTAGCCTTTTTTGACCATGTGAGCAAACCTTTAAACTGTTGACCTACACTTGGATCCTCCATGTGGCTCTCGTGGCCGAACACACCCACATCTTGGGTTGTGAAAGACAGGCCTAGAGCTCATAACACTTTACTTAGTTTTTTGTTTCTACTTAACATACTAGTTGCTCAAGGGTTCATTGGCTGGCAGAAATTGTCCAGTAGAAAGTTTTTGGTAGAAATATTAAGGCAACTCCAGGTAGTTAAAAGGGAGGTTTATTTTGTGGGATAACTTACAATTGAAGGGATAGGTTACAGGGTCTGGTGAAGCACAGTCCAGCAGTGTTCTCTGGAGAACTCTCTCAGTCTTTTTCTAGTGTCCAGGATCCAGGAACCAAGAGAGCTGGCCCATCCAGATCTTGGGTCTTCACGACCCTCTCTAGGCTCTGCCTTGTAGGCATGACAGTTACTGAAACCTCAATGGGGGTAATACTTCCAGGTCAAAACTGGAACAGCTACCCACTATAGAAACTCTTAAAGCAGCCATATATATTTGGTATGCCAAAATGTTGTTGGTTGTTTTTTTGTTTTTTTGGTTTTTTTTTCTGTAGAGAGGCCTGCCATTCAGCTCATAAATAAAACACCTTCAGAGGCTTATTCTTAATTATAAATGATGACCTTAGCTTGGCTTGTTTCTTGTCATCTTTCCTTAACTTAAATTATCCCATATACCTTTTGACTCTGGGCTTTTTCCTTTTCTTACTTACTTATTCCATGGCTTGCTATGTAGCTGGGTGGCTGGACCCTGGAGTCCTCCTCTTTCTCTGGCTATTTCTATTCTCCTCCAAGATTTCTCCTTCTATATCTTCTCTCTGCCTGCCAGCCCTGCCTATCCTTTCTCCTGCCTTGTCATTGGCTTTTCAGTTCTTTACAAAATCATCAGGTGTTTTAGACAGACAAAGTATCACAGGTTCACAAAATTAAAGAAAATGCAACATAAAAGTAACACACCTTAAAAAAATATTTCTCAAAAGAAAATAGGTAATTCTTGGACCCTTTCCATATTTCCTGTTGTCTTATGACAATGAACAAACTCGTTCACCAACTCTACCCTGATAATGACATGATAATTAGAGTTTGAATTTCCCAAGTCTTTAATTCCTCAAGATTCTATTCAGTAAACTTCTACAAATGAGGAGGTATCGTGTCTTATATGGGAGTATACTCTGCCATTTAGCTGAATTAAAAGAACACTAAGGTTTTTTTTTTTATAAATATTTATACTCCTGCCTATAGACAAATGCTAAGTCTTATTCAGAGAAAATTTAGAATGAAATGCAGAAATTGATAAGATTCACAGCTGTCCAACATACTAAGTAGTGAGAGAGTACATAACCATAAATAGGGGCATGCATATCAGCCCTTCTTTTAAAAAAGAGGACATAAGTTAGGAGAGGGATAATTTGGGGAGGTAGAGAGGAAGATATAAGTAGTAGATATGAATATAATACATGGTTTATGTATGAAAATTTCAAAGAATAAATTATAAATAAATTTGACATATATATATACACATATATATATTTATACATTAAACCAAATTTTAAAATAAACTCCTATCTGTTCAATATTCTAAAATTATTAGTATCTTTTATATATTTCTGCCCATCTTTTTCACTGTTTTTTCCTATAGATGCTATCTCTACATAGAGCATTAGAATAACTAATTTCTTTCATTTTTATATATTCACACTAAGTATGAACAATATGACATATAAAACTGTATTCTGTTCCTCCTCTAAAATCATACATTGAAGATCGAAACCATAATTTGACTATTTTAGCATCTTCATGTGAGATAATTAAGATGAACAAAGTTCTATGGTGAATTATTTCTTCTAATGGATGGATTTAGACAATGGAATTTGACATTAGAAGCACAAGCAGAAACTCTGAGGTCTTACCCATTCTCCTTGCATTCATGCTAGTTGAAAGACCTTCTGAATACAAAGACACTCTGTGAAAGCTGGGGAGAAACTTCACCAAAATTTGACCTTGCTAGTCTACCTATTCTATAATTTTAAGACTTCAGAACTATGAAAAAAGTCTCATTTTGAAGCCAATGAATCTTTGGTGGGCTCTATGGAAAACCAAGGTAACAAAGGCCAGATTGTGCTCCTCCAAAACAAAGTACAAAGAAAAATGTCTCAAAATGTGTGCTAGTCAATCAACTGTCTCACCCACTCAGAGGGCCTGATCCAGTTGGTGACCCCTCAGCCATTGGTTCATATTTCATGTGTTTCCGTTCGTTTGGCTATTTGTCTCTGTGCTTTATCCGACCTTGGTCTCAACAATTCTCTCTCATATAAACCCTCCTCATTCTCGCTAATTGGACTCCCAGAGATCCATCTGTTTGGGAGGCATCCAGGCAGTGGCACCGGGTCCTGTGCTCATTGCATGAGTCGGCTGTTTGAAACCTGGGGCCTATGCAGGGTCCCTTGGCTCGGCCTGGGAGGAGGGGACTGGACCTACCTGGACTGAGTCCACCAGGTTGATCTCAGTCTGTGGGGAAGGCTTTGCCCTGGAGGAGATTGGAATGGGGGGCGGGCTGGGGGGAAGGTGAGGGGGGCGGGAGGGGGGAGAACAAGGGAATCTGTGCCTGTATGTAGAACTTAATTGTATTGCAAAATAAAAATTAAAAAAAATAAAAATAAAATAAAAAAAATAAATGTCGCTAAAAAAAAAAATGTGTGCTAGGCTTGAAGACTGACTGAGAAAGGGGACAAAGCTATTCTGATGAAGTTTCAGACACACATGACATGGTTGTTGTTAAAGAAAAAACTTCTGCGAAGAATTTGAAGAAACACATGATTGAACTGAACTGTCATTTTGTGTTTTGAAAAAGAATTTATGAACCATGAAACCAATTATCTAACTAAGGAGAGTTTTAAACAAAATTTTAGAGGTGAGGTAGCTATCTTTCTTACTGTATGAAGCCAATTGTGCATGCTTATAGAGAAATTGAAAGCTCAGTTGTCCAGGAAAGGAGAATCTGAACTTGAAGATTGAAAAACTCTTAGGCTACTCATATTGAAAAGAAAAAGAAAAGATTTTCTTTTCTATTCTTTTTTTCATTTTTAGAAGAATGCACGAAGTGCACTTAGGCATCCATTTGAAAAGGAAATTAGGGGACTGTGAACTGTAAAGTTAAAAACATACAACAGAATCCAAGAATAGAGATGAACTTATATCAGTAGAATTAATACCAGTATGGGTTAAGGGCAGGCTGATAGTGACATTTGGCAGCCAAAATGCTTCACAGGTCAAGGATAGGACTAAATAATCCAGAGATGCAATAGAGGTTTCCATCCTGGCCAAGTACAGCACAATTATTTCTTGCTGCCAAATGGCATCCTAGAAATCTTTGGGACTAGACCACTATGCAGAACATGTTGGTTTTCTACCCATTATTTGAACTTTTGCAGAGTAATCAATCAAACAGATATGCTCAAAGGTCATAATTAATATCTTACATATAACTTTCTTGTTCTGGGTTTTTGAGTTACAGAAGACTGACTGTCATTCTTTTCATTTCACCTTTTTCCTTTTGGAATTGGAATGTTTCCTAGACCTTACTCACAAGGCTTTCTTGAAATTCATTACTGTTTTTATACTGGTCCAGAAATGTAAAGAACATAACCTCAAGAAGAATCTGTAACTTGAGTCTCTTCCATGTCTGATTTACACACTTAGATGAGACTTCATGCTTTAAAGTTCAACATTAATACTGGAACAAATTAATATCTTGGGGCTTTGGGAGGGTGAGAAGAATATATGTTAAATATAACAAAATATCTCGCCTAGATTCATATGTCAAAACTTTAAGTCTTAAAGTGAATATATTTGGAGATAAGACTTATAAGAAAGTAATTAGGGTTAAATGAGGTCCTAGGATGAAGAGACTGAATTTGTTCCCTTTTTCTTTGTGTACACATGCCCTATACAACCAAAGAACATGGTTTTATACAACCTGGGGAAAATGTCTCACTAAAGCACCTGCCTGTACTGACAACATGATTTCAGAATTTCAGGCTTCATTACTGTGAGCTAGCTAATTCCTGTTGCTGTCATATTATGTTATGACAGTCTGTTCACCTATCCATATTTTAGAATTGAGAAGTAAGATACAATCACAATAAAATGTATAAGAAGTAGTAGTATTGAATAATAACTATAAGTCATAGAACAAACTGACTGATAGAAATGAGAATTATAAAGCATCATAAATAAAACTTCTATAATTCTTATCACTCATGCCTGTATGGAGTCTCAGAAGTGCACTCCCAAATATATTTTTGCAATTTGGCAAAAATATTTTTCCATTTTCTGTCTTTGGAATAAGTATTATTTTATAAATAAAATCAGGAACTTAATAAAAGTTTTTTTTTTAATTTTAAACATCTTAACCATTATGTAGTGCATGTAACTGTTACCTTTATTTGGATGTTGTGGCACTGATTTCTGTTTTTAACACTACATTTCTTACTATAACTATTTTTACTTAAATCAAAATTCAATATAATATTAGAAATTCATGTATTTCAGTACTGGAGATTGAACACAGGGCCTGGTTTCTGCCAATAATTATTTTAATACTGAGTTGATCCATACCTTTCTGTCTCTGATTTTAAATAGTATTTGAATATATGCTTTCTTTTTGGTGGCCAGTTTGGCTCATCTCACCTTTAGGTTTTGACAGGATAAAACTCATTGTATTTTCATCTCAAATACATTCTAACTTGATTTACATTTTAAGATAAGAATTGTGTAGCTGAGTTTCCCATACACATATATTTTGAAAATTAATGTTTTTGTTGTTCTCTTATTTTGATATATTTTGATCATGCAATGTAAGATATATGGGAGAGCCTGGCTTAGATTCTGATAAGATTTATCTTTGGTTATGTTCATGATGAAATGTTATGAATAATTTTTTCTGTGTATATATGTTAATGTTCTGAATCTTGTTTGATGCTGCAACACTCATATGACTGTTCTCTATGTTCTGTATTAGTAATTTTTTACGTGTGATTGTTAAATATTAACACAAAAAAATTCCTTAATTTAATGTTAGGACTCTTAGGTATCTCTTCTTTCTCTGGTCTCCTGGCCCTACTGATGTCTATGATCTCTATGATGGAATCTGCTTTAGAAGTTTGTGAAGGTGAATTACTGCATACTGGATTGTGAAAGTTTGACAGTTTTATTCCTAAAGTTATTCTTTGCCATATGTTATTATATTTTGAAATAGAAATTTTAAAATAAATTATAATCATTGAGAAATTATCAGAAGCATGCTCCAGCAATATAAAGTATGTACCAGAGCTGACTCCAACCATAAGATACACATGAGGAAAAAAACCTCAACTAAGACCAGATAAATACAATTTTTAGGTGAAATGGGGGAGCCTAGTTCAAGAAATCTATGTGAAAATACCAATATATCAGGAAATAGTTTCAAGTCCAAAAGCTAAACCTAAGAATCAGCCAATGAGTCCAACACAATAGTGATGAGACTGAAATCAGGGAACATATTTTTTTCATATATATCTGTTGTGTGATATTTTGTTTGTGTGCTGACAAAGCTTGCCTGGAGACCAGAGGGCAGAGCTAGGCACTAGTTAACCATAGATGCCAGGCAGTGGTGCAACACATTTGTTCCCAGCACTTGGGAGGCTCATACTCTTGATGCCAGCACTTGGAAGGCTCACTCTTTTAATCCGAGTACTTGGGAGGCTCATACCTTTAATCTTAGATAAATCGGAGGTCAAGACAGGAATATAAGGTAGGTGGAGACAAGATCTTGGCTCCCATTTCAATCTGAGGATCCAGAGAGGTAAAAAGACACTAGTGGCTGTTGTTTTGCTTCTCTGCTCTTTCAGGTTATTACCTTGGTATTTGACTCCTGTTTTTTATTAATAAGACTAATTAGGTTCATGCCTCATCTATCTATAATTTACGGTCTACAAATCAGAGAAAATATGATATTTGACTTTCTAATTATAGCGTATTGAGTTTAATATGTTTATCTGTAATTTCATATGTTTTCCAAAAATATACATTTCATTCACTAATATGGCTGAATACAATGCCATTCTGTAAAAAGAACACATTTTCTTTATCCATTAATATGTTAATGAACACCTACACTGATTTCTCAGCTTTGTTAATACAGACAACGCTTCAATACTCATGAAGGTGCAAGTGTCTGAATAGCATGTGCTGAAATTTTATTTGAATATGGATCACCCAGAGATTATGTTCAGATGTAGTATGGTTTGAAATAAAATGGTCTCCAAAGGGAGTGACATTATTCAGAGGTGTGCCTTTGCTGAAGTAGGTATGTCCTTGTTGGAGGAAGTATGTCCTTGTGGGAGTGGGCTTTGAGATGTTTTTTGCTCATGTTTCCCTCAGTGGGAGACTCAGACAATTTCCTGTTGTCTGCAAGATGTAGGAATCTCAGCTACCTCTCCAGCATCATTTTTGTCTGCAGGTCACCATGCTTCCTGCCATGATGATAATGGTTGGAACCTCAAAAGTGCAAGCTGTTTTTCTTTACAAGAGTTACCATGGTCATGATGTCTCTCCACAGCAAAAGAAACCCTAACTAAGACAGCAGTTGGTACCAGGGACTGGAGTATAGTTGTGATGGGGCTCACCAGGTTATTATTTGGAAGAATTTAGACTTCTATACTTGGTGTTATGAAAGCAATGAGATGCTTTAAGCACTGCTTAATGGGCCATACTAGAAGGGTCACAGAAGACAGTGGTGCCGAGTGTTATTTGATGGACTGTATGGGATCTACCTCAAGAGGTTTCAGAGGAGAAAAATTTTAATATATTGCCTAGTGATCTTTCTTGTGATCATTTAGGGAAGAATATGGCTGGCTTTTGCCTTTATCTTGAGTCTTCTTGAGGCCAAAGTGAAGAGATGTAGGTTAATTCCATTGGTAGAGGAAATCTCAAAACAGCCTACTATAGACTTTGTCCTGTGGTTAGGAGTGGTAACTCTAATGAAGATATGTTATGGAAAGGAGCAAGAAAATGTAAAATTTGAGGAGAAAATGAATGAAGTTAAAGTGCTGTGTTCAAGAAGATAAACAGTTTAAGAAATGGAATAAAGGGTCGGGTGGTGGTGGCACATGCCTTTAATCCTAGCACTGTGTGAGTTTGAGGCCAGCATGGTCTACAAAGTGAGTTCCAAGAAAGGCGCAAAGCTACACAGAGAAACCCTGTCTCAAAAAACAAAAACAAACAAACAAAAAAAGGAATGGAATAAAGAGAGTAGTGACCTCAGGGCAAGATCTCACCCAGAATAATTTACAATTTATGAAAAGGAATTAGTGAAAAGTTTGGGGCCTGGTATGGTGGTGCATGTCTTTAATCCTAGAACTGGGAAAGCAGAGACTGGCAGATCTCTGAGTTCGATGCCAACTTGGTCAAAAGAGCAAATTCCAGAACAGCCAAGCTTAGACAGTGAGAGACAGAAAGCTGGTGAAGATGTAATTGAAGAGCGGGACCATGTTCCAGCCTCAGTAAGCAGCAGAACTTGGCAGGTTCAACCACATGTTTCTGGGTTTAGATTTAAGGATAGAAGAAATAGGATATGGAATTTGCCTCTATGCCTAAGGAAAGCTACTGAATCCAGATGTGTGTCAGGGGTGTCCTTGAATGGAAGCCTAGAAAACTCATATCATGAAGCTGTGAAGTGGAAGCCTGGGTTGCCTTGGAGACCCCAAGATGTTAGAGATGCCAGAGTTTTTGGTTGCCTGGTGAGGAGAGCTGCTAAAGGGGAGTAGGAACAGTCTAAAAGATAAAAGTGTCTTGCTGTCAACAAAGCTGGAAAGATTGGAGACTTCTGAAGAGCATTTTGACATCAAATATGGAGATCCAAAGTTTGGAATTTGCCCAGCTGTTTTTCAGTCTTGCTTTGGTCCAATATTTCCTCACTATGCTCCATTTCCTATGTTTTGGAATGATAATGTATGTGCTGTGTCATTGTATATTAAAAGTATGTGATCTGTTTTTTGATTTTGATTTTACAGGGGATTGCAGTTAAGAGAGTACATGAATCTCAGAAGAGACTTTGAACTTTGGACTTTTAAATACTGTTGAGACTGTGATAGACTAGCGGGACACTAAAGTTGGACTAAATGCATTTTTGCATTATGCTATGGCTTCAATATTTTGGAGGCCAGGGAGTGGACTGTGGTTGTTTGAGGAAAATGGTCCACAAAGGGAGTGACATTATAAGAAGGTGTGGCCTTATTGGAGGAAGTGTGTCACTGCCGGGGTGGGTTTTATTGTCTCTTTTGCTCAATCTTTACTCAGTGTGAGATATAGACTATTTCCTATGCTGTGGGATGGTCTGTTTGTCAAATGTGTTGCTGATTGGCCAATAAATAAATCACTGATTGGCCAGTGGCCAGGCAGGAAGTATAGGCGGGACTAACAGAGAGGAGAATTGAGAGAACAGGAAGCTGGGTGAGGGAGACACTGCCAGCTGCCACCATGACAAGCTGCATGTGAAGATCCTGGTAAGCCATGAGCCATGTGGCAAGGTATAGATTTATGGAAATGGATTAATTTAAGCTGTAAGAACAGTTAGCAAGAAACCTGCCACGGCCATACAGTTTGTAACCAATATAAGTCTCTGGGTTTACTTGGTTGGGTCTGAGCGGCTGTGGGACTGGCAGGTGAGAGAGATTTGCCCTGACCGTGGGCCAGGCAGGAAAACTCTAGCTACAAATGGCGCCTAACGTGTGGCAAGAGTTTCCACCTAAAAACTGAAAAAAAGGATTCTAAAACGGAGCTAAAAACAGTTCTAATTGTCTCTCTCAAATGAGCAGCAGCCTGCAGATTTGAGCTACTGGCGGCTTCCTACCATGCACTCGACCAGCCCTACAGCTGGAATGAGGCCTCTGCAAGTGGCACATTAAGCTGCGTGGTAGATTTAGCCTTTGCTAGTACGAAACAAAAAAAGAGGTTTCTGGGCTACACGATGCTTGGATAAAAGCATAGACCCACGATAGCTCCCAGAGCTGGAGGTAAGTGTACCACTGCCATGTTGGGAAGCTGAGGTGGGCGGAGCCAGCAGCCACAGCTGCTGCAGTTTAAAGCAACAGATTCACAATAAGACAGATTCAGATGTAATAGTTTACAATGTGTGTAAAAGATACGTAGGCTTGAAAGAGACAAAAAGTGATATATACAGTTATATAAACAAATACATAGTTTTAAAAAATATAGTCTTTAAAGAGACAGTAAAATTAATATAAAAAAGCCATGTAAAGATAAATATTACACAGAGAATCTGGATTGTGTTGTGTTTGGGATTTTTAACTACAGAAAAACATTTGATCGTAAAAGATGTTGAGTTAAACCAATATGCATATTTTAAAGATACCTTGACTTCAAAATTTGGATCTAAGGATATGTTGCTTTAGAAAAGAGTCTCTACTTTTGTTCCCATAGAAAGCCAGAGGCTATGGATTTGTTCCAGATTAAGATACATCAGGTTTGACCAGCCAAGACCCCCTGAAAGGTCTCTGATGACACCATGGCCAGTTGATCCAACATCCAGAACCATTTCAAGGCAACTGGCTCAGACGATACACCCTCATGGACTACTCCATAATCCTAAAATATTCTTTGTGTCCCCATAAGATACAGCGCCCCCCTCCAGCAGGAAGTAGTAAGAGAAGCTACGCCCAAATTCCCAAGTATATCAAGCTGACTTTGGAGATGTGTAAAGGTTAAAACCTTCCTTTTTAAGAAAAGAAAAGGGGAAGTGCTGTGGGATGATCTGTATGTCAAATGTGTTGCTGATTGGTCAATAAATAAATCACTGATTGGCCAGTGGCCAGGCAGGAAGTATAGGCGGGACTAACAGAGAGGAGAATTGAGAGAACAGGAAGCTGAGTGAGGGAGTCACTGCCAGCTGCCACCATGACAAGCTGCATGTGAAGATCCCGGTAAGCCACGAGCCATGTGGCAAGGTATAGATTTATGGAAATGGATTAATTTAAGCTGTGAGAACAGTTAGTAAGAAGCCTGCCATGGCCATACAGTTTGTAACCAATATAAGTCTCTGTGTTTACTTGGTTGGGTCTGAGCGGCTTTGGGACTGGCAAGTGAGAGAGATTTGCCCTGACCATGGGCCAGGCAGGAAAACTCTAGCTACATTCCTGTTTCCTGCAAGATGTAGGAATCTCAGCTACCCCTCCAGCACCACATCTGCCCGCATACTGCCGCATTCCCTGCCATAATGGTAATGAACTGAACCTCTCAACTGTAAACTGCCACTTCAATTAAATATTTTCCTTTATAATAGTTGCTATGGTCTTGGTGTGTATTCTCAGAAAAAAAAAAACAATAAATAAGACAGATGTAGATTTTTGAATCAGGGGATTGGGGCAGGACCTGACATTAAAAAATTTTTAGAGAAGTAATATCCTGCTCAGCCATCATGATTCTCAATGGCAGACTATACAACTGGCATGCTCCCTTGATTTAGAAGAACAACAAAGAGATAGGAACATCAAGAAAGTGTAGTTTCCATGAGGTGTTGACAAGATGGATCATTTGGAGAAGGATCTTACCAACAAGGCTGATTTTGATACTAGGAACCACAAAATGGAAGGAAAGAAATGTCACCAAGCATAGATTATTTTCTGATGTCCATAGCTCTACAAATGTTCTTTGGTATACTCATACACACACACACACACACACACACACACACACACACACAAATGACAATGGTAGCAATGGTAGCAGTATCTTCTCTTGGGGACATTGAAAGACTAGAAGATTAATTTGTGGATTTTGGGATCTAAATTTTTGGATATTGCCAAAGAAACCATGATGGAATACAAGCTGCAGGACCCAAATTTCTTGTAGAAAAAAAATTTGCTGTTTCTTGAGGAAAAACTGGAGCGAGAGGCAACATTCCATTCCTCCCACAGACCATGTGTTCTTTGAGTGAGAGGAAATCTTGAGCTACATACTCCTTATTGCTATTGCTAAAATCTCATGAACAAAAGTATCCTAAAATAAATGCATGGAATCTACTCTAGTCTATAGAAGGAATGACAAAACACTGCTGACTTAAGTGAATCATATCAGTCACTAGATATAAAAGTCAGGACTGTCAGAACTGCTGACATTAACAACCATTCTTTTCATTTTGCTTTGTTTTTTGAATATTATCTGTGAAATCAGAAATACTGCCTTCCAATTTGTTACATTGTTTGCCACATTTTATGAAAAACATGTTTTGTGCTATATGGATAGTCAGACAATATGTTAAAACTGTTTTGTTATTTGAGAAAAAAGATAGCTTTTAATAGTTTAAAATTCATTCAGTAAGACCAATATTTCTTGTTCTTTATTTCATTTACTTGAGGTGGTGGCTACTCTAGTCCAAAGGGCATCTGTAACTTACTGGGAAAACCAATCCAGCCTCAAATTTCTTGTGATCTCTCTTTTGACTGTTAGAATTATAAGCATATTCATCATGCCTAGCTCCAAAGTGACTAGAGCTTTTACATGACACAAAGTTGTATGTTTACAGTTCTATGTCCCTGACTGATACTCGTGGACCACCTAAGAGGACTTATTAAATGCTAATAATGCAACTTTCTCTTCATAATGAAAGATTTTGAAGAAAACTATATAAACTAAACTTAGCGAATCTAAATGCATATGTTTTTAAAAAAATATATACAATTTCATTCAAGATTTTGCTCTATTTATCCAAACTGAAATGTTTTCCAAGTTACTAAAAACAGAATTAATCAGGATTCTCTGGAGGAGTAGAACTGATAGAATGAGTGTGTGTGTGTGTGTGTGTGTGTGTGTGTGTGTGTGTGTGTGTATGTGTGTGTGTGTATGTGTGTGTGTGTGTGTGTGTGTGTGTGATTTATTAGAGTGGCTTGCAGACTATGATCAAGCTACTCCAACAATGGCTGTCTACTAACAAAAAGTCCAAGAATCCAGCAGTAGTTCAGTCCAGAATGCTGGATGTCTTATCTGATCTTTGGTACACTAAAGAACCTGAAAGAGTAGAATCTAGTGCTAGTGAAGGAATGGACTTGCCAGTGAGGGCAAGCAAATTACAGAAGAAAGCTTACTTCTTCCATATCCCCTATATCGGCTACCATTAGAAGGTGTGGGCCAGATTAACAGTGGATCTTCCCAATTCAAATGATATAAGAGAAAAAAAACTCTCATGAGTGTACACAGCTGCTTGGGTTTTAGTACATTTCAGAGATAATCAAGTTGAGAACCAAGAGTAGCTATCATTATTCTATATCTTTTTAATATTACACACAATCACATTTCTTATTTCAAGCTTAATTTCCAAATGAAAACAATAAACATGTCAAAATTATGACTAACACGATATAACTATCCCATGTACAACTTCAAATGCATTAAAAATTTTAGAATAGGTGGCAACGTCCATGCAGGGATTTTTTTTAAATACTTTTTTTTTTTAATTTTTATTTTGCAATACAATTCAGTTCTACATATCAGCCACAGATTCCCTTGTTCTCCCCCCTCCCGCCCCCCTCACCTTCCCCCCAGCCCGCCCCCCATTTCAATCTCCTCCAGGGCAAAGCCTTCCCCACAGACTGAGATCAACCTGGTGGACTCAGTCCAGGTAGGTCCAGTCCCCTCCTCCCATGCCGAGCCAAGGGACCCTGCATAGGCCCCAGGTTTCAAACAGCCAACTCATGCAATGAGCACAGGACCCGGTCCCACTGCCTGGATGCCTCCCAAACAGATCAGGCCAATCAACTGTCTCACCCACTCAGAGGGCCTGATCCAGTTGGTGACCCCTCAGCCATTGGTTCATATTTCATGTGTTTCCGTTTGTTTGGCTATTTGTCTCTGTGCTTTATCCGACCTTGGTCTCAACAATTCTCGCTCATATAAACCCTCCTCATTCTCGCTAATTGGACTCCCAGAGATCCACCTGGGGCCTAGTCATGGACCTCTGCATCCAGATCCATCAGTAGTTGGATGAGGTTTCTAGCACAACAATTAGGGTGTTTGGCCATCCCATCACCAGAGTAGGTCAGTTCGGATTGTCTCTCGACCATTGCCAGCAGTCTGTTGTGGGGGTATCTTTGTGGATTTCTGTGGGCCTCTCTAGCACTTTGTTTCTTCCTATTCTCATGTGGTCTTCATTTACCATGGTCTCCTATTCCTTGTTCTCCCTCTCTGTTTTTGATCCAGCTGGGATCTCCCACTCACCCAAGCTCTCTTTCCCTCGACCCTCGCCCTTCACTACCCCGACTCATGTCCAGGCTGTTCATGTAGATCTCATTCCATTTCTCTGTCGTTGGGCGATCCCTGTGTCTTTCTTGGGGTCCTGTTTTCCAGGTAGCCTGCCTGGTGATGTGAGTAGCAGTCCAGTCATCCTTGTTTCACATCTAGTATCCTGTTATGAGTGAGTACATACCATGTTTGTCTTTCTGAGTCTGGGATACCTCACTCAGGATGATTTTTTCTAGATCCATCCATTTGTCTGCAAACCTCATGATGTCATTGTTTTTCTCTGCTGAGTAGTATTCCATTGTGTATATGTACCACATTTTGTTTATCCATTCTTCAGTTGAAGGGCATCTAGGTTGTTTCCATGTTCTGGCTATTACAAACAACGCTGATATGAACATAGCTGAACAAGTGCTCTTGTGGTGTGGTTGAGCATTCCTTGGGTATATGCCCAAGAGTGGTATAGCTGGATCTTGGGGGAGATGGATTCCCAATTTTCTAAAAAATCGCCGAGGTTAAGAGCACTGGCTGCTCTTCCAGAGGTACTGAGTTCAATCCCCAGCAACCACATGGTGGCTCACAACCATCTGTAATGAGATTGGTGCCCTCTTCTGGTGTTCAGGTACATGCAAGCAAGCAGAACACTGTGTATAGATAATAAATAAATAAATCTTTAAAAAAAATAAATAAAAATAAAAAATAAAAATAAAAAAAAATAAATAAATAAATACTTTTTTAATATCTCAAAACTTAAATATAGCAACCACTGATTGATGTTACACTGCACATTAAAGGAATACAGGAAAGAAAACAGAAATATGTGTACAAACACATTCTTAATAGAATATGACAGAAACACTTATGTCAATCATACTTCCCATTTCTGCAATTGTCATATGGCCTTCAGTATTTATATCTACCTTCCTCTCCTACGCATTTGGTATTCCTCCCACCCTCAGCAAGCACCTCAACCGGCCTTGTTTCTTTTCCTGGAGGAGTGACCCATACTTTACTCCTGAAGAGTCTGTGCTCTTTGTCATCCTGCCTGGATTAAGTTATTGTACTTGAACACTGACTTTAATCACAGGGCATAGTAGCTGGCACCAAGAGATGCCCTACAGAATTTCCTGCACTCCAGACATAATCTTTCTTACCTCCATTGTGGAGAAGCAATCCAATTTACCCCCTGGTAATCTGGATCAATCACCCCATCCTAACATTGTTATTCCTTTGTTATTGACCTAAGGGTATCAGAAACTCAGAGTGGTCATGGAGAAGTCTGAGCTTCCAGTTCAATGTAATGTTTGTTGTTTCTCCTGGCATGAGCATTCTCAACTCTAGAAACAAATATTTTAGGCCAACAGAACTTAAGGTCAAGGGAAAAGGAAGCAGAAAAGACAAATTCATTCTTGTTGGATGTCAGAACATAGCTATAGGACCCAATCTGGTCAGTGTGCCCTGAATCTGGATATAACCTTGCCTGTATGAATCCCTAGATATAATCTATAGTATTTGCCGAGCAATTCTGTTAAAATTGTTCTGTCATGAAAAAGGTTTGGGAAAGGGATTTTCTACTCATATTTACTATGGACTTACTGGCATTTATTTACAGGTTTTCCTGACCGTGTTTTTCTGAACTCAAACAACTTTCCTTGGGTCATTGCTTTCTTTGTTTAATAGTATATAATTGCTTTCACGTTTAATAGTACACTGGAGTAAGGTTGTCTACAGCATTAAACTGTACTCTGCCACATTCTTTCATGTCCTCAGATCCTAAGTCCAACACACAAGATTTGCACAGGCTGATGAAAGTCCACATTAAACATTCAGTTATTTACATAGTTAAAGTTTGGATTTTCTTTAAGTGGATCATGGCTATGCCTTGGTTCATCTCCCTTGAAATAAGAAATTATTTAACTTAATGTTGACTTTATAGGAGTCCACAGTTTGATAGACTTGATTTTAAGAGACTCTGGATTTTTTAAAGAGGTAGAATTTTAAACATATTCAGATTTGTAAGACCATGAGGTTGTTTGTAAAAAGCTTAATATGGTGATGCTTGTACTAATGTGTAAATTGGGAGATGGAAAATAACATAAATGTTATGGCTTAGTAGTGATATGTTTGTATGTCAAGTTGAAAAGGGGTCAGTTGTGGTGGCTAGTTTTATGTCAACTTGACACAAGCTAGAGTCATCAGAGAGAAAGGAGGCTCAATTGAGAAAATGTCTCCAATAGATGGGGCTGTAGACAAGCCTCTCTCTCTCTCTCTCTCTCTCTCTCTCTCTCTCTCTCTCTCTCCACATATATATATATATATATATATATATATATATATATATATATATATATGTGTGTGTGTGTGTGTGTATACATATATACATATATATAATTTTCTTTATTAATGATTGATATGGGAGATGTCAGCCATTGTGGGTGGTTCCACCTTTGCACTGATAGTCCTTGATTCTATAAGAAAGCAGGCTGAGAAAGCCATAAGGAACAAATCAATATGCAGCACTCCTCCATGGCCTCTGCATCAGCTCCTGCCTCCAGGTTCCTGACCTACTTGAGTTCTTGTCCTGACTACATTGAATGATGAGTGGTGATATGGAAGTGTAAGGCACATAAACCCTTCCCTCCCTAATTGGTTTTTGGTCATGGTGTTTCATCACAGCCAGAGTAAACCAAACTAGGTAAATTTTTAAGATAAAATAGACTTTGCTCCAGAGAAAATCTTGTATCTACTAAAGTACTTAATAGGTAGCATCATGACACAGGACGCTAAGCATCTCGGTAAACTGAGGCAATGTTTAAGAGATAAGCATCCTGAAGTCAGAAAGCTTGCTCTTTAATTCTTGCTTGTAAGCTTCGAATATCCAACTCTGCTTCCATCCCTCTGCTCCAACTCTTATCCCACTGGAATTGTAAGGCCCCCAAAACCTTCTTGTGTCTAAATTGTTCTGGTCATGATGGTTTATAAAAGGAATAGAAAAGTAAATAATGCATAGAGCATAAAATAAGGAAATCTACAACATATATCTAAAAAGGTTAAAATTAACTGAAAATATGTGTTAAATAATATTACACTATTGTACTTGTCAAAAAATCATTTTTTAAATTTATTACTTATAATCATGATCATTTTCCCAATGACTCTATTATTCTAGTTATTTAGGTTTCAGCAAGTGTCAATGAGAATTCCAAATTGTCAATTTAATGAAGAAAATTCTTGCCATAATTAATACATTAATATTTGTGCATTTTATTCTATATACTTCCATTACAATCTCTGAAGATATTAAATAGGATGAACAGATATATCGAATATGATCAGTAGACATTTCTGACTGAGGATAATTTTTTTGTTATCCTAATCAGTTACAAAATCCAAGTTATGTATTTTTGTGAAAATATGACTCAAATTGAACTTTAGCATGAGTGAAACTCATGTATCATGTAAATAATTGGTTTTAAATCCTTATTAGTGAAATTAGTCAATAGGTGGAGATTTCCATACACAATTTTGCAATGTAAAAGACATGCTCAAAGTGAACACCAGGGGGCAACCTTACTTGGAACAATCCAGTGAGGGAACATGAAGAAAATACTGATTTATTACAGTATTAAAAATAATAATTACCAACAATTCAAAATTTTCATATGGAATGCAATAACCTGTATCTAGTTTCTGAATGATATAATTATTTGTACAATAAAATTTCCTTTTATTTAAGATTATAATTGGAGCCCAGTTGATTGACAAAAATTATTCTGTCCAGAACACTTCTCGTTTCCATATCTCACACATTCAGTTCTACTGTTCATATTAGAGTGTGATGACTGTGATGGTAATTTCCATTTTGTAATGTAGGCTTACAATAGATTTTTTTAAAAGACCATTGCTTCCTTGGATCAGCGAAAGTTTGAAGCTTAGAATAACACAGTCTTTTATGTGAAGTGCCTAGGCATGGCAAATTGGATAGGCAGTGTGTGTTTACTAAACAATGTAAATTAAAAATGAAGTTTCTCATGCTGTGATAACTTGATTTGAATTGTACTCAAAGAATTTCAAGATTACACAGGGAGAAAAACATATAAGATGGAAATTAGTGAAGTTATTTAGAAAGTAAATGGAAAATAAAGCAAAAATATAAGCAAAATGGAAACCATGGGAGGAAATAAAGCTAATTAGGAGAAAGTCTTTTATTAGTGTGAAAGTTGGATAAGAATATAGGTGAGTTGTCACACACACACACATACACATACACACACACACACACACACACACACACACACATCACCCAGTGTTATTTTCTGAATATAGTCTGGGCAGGAATTCATTTCATCTGACAGTTGTGATATTATGTTTTCTGTTTTTTTTATGTGTGTAATCTATCAGCTATTATAGTTAGAGCTCGTTGGAGTCTCTTGTGCCTGTGAAACACTAACTTCTTCCCTCCTCAGAAAGTGTCTGAGCCCCTGAGCCCTCATCCTGTCCACAGTACTTAATAAATTTCAGTGTTACTCTTTCCTGCAAGATTCTGTGATTCCATATGCTCAAAAATTGTCTTCCTACTTTTTTTTTTTTTTACATGTTCTTAATCTGGTCTGCTGGTATATACTAACATAAGGGCATATTTAGTTTGTTAGCATCTTCCTGCTCGATCAGACTCTACAAAGTGAAATGTTCAGGGCTTAAATAAAAGCTATGTTGATGGAAAACACAGCTGCTGTAACAAAGAAAATAAGAAGTTTATTTTGAAGTCAACTGTGCATGACCAAACCTCGGAAAAGTCTGATTTCAGTTACTCTGAGCAGTATACTTTCCAACAGGAGAAGCCACATGAACGCTTACAGTCACAAAACGAAGAACGTCATGCATAGTACATTTAACATATCAGTGAGTAGGAGCATTAAGCAAGTGGGCAATTCAGAGAAATCTGTAGGCTGTTTGCATTTCTTTTAGCATTATTTGCTTTAGGATTAGAGGAAGATATAATTTCCTCTATGCTTTGCCATACATTCTAATATCAATCAGTAGTCAAAATGTTCAGTGAGCTATAAAGTTGAAAACTAAATTGTTATCAAATGGAATAAAATCTACCAAGATAATTTTGGCTCATTGCATACAGCATTGCATAGTTTTTCAGACATGAAATTCTACTCCATTGGGGTCAAGCAGCATACAGTACACCTAATGTAGACTCAGGTTCTGCAGGAAACATCAGTTTCTCAGTAAAATCCTTTTTGAGATTCCTAGAGTATCTCATGAACATGCATGCTTTAACACACATGGATGTCCTAATTCATATGCTTGGAACATAAGACATGTATTTCTGACTGTCACACTGAAATGTACTAAATGTTGCAAGAAATTTTTTTTTTTTCTAAGCTAAAGTCAATCTTGTTTTAAGCCAGGAATCCACCCTCTCTGCTGCAAAGAGAACTTGTGTCTACCATCCTTTCTACACTCTTTAATCTCCATTATTAATTAATCACAAAGCCTTTAAAGTATGTAATACTCTCTCTAAAAACCATGTGCGTTTCATCTTTCCTGCTGCTCTCTGGTGTCCATATTCTAATGTACACAGATAGCCATTTAACTTTTTTTTAGGGTGTTTGGCCATTTTTCTTTATTAAGAAATTTTCTACTCACTCCACATGCTATCCACAGATGCCCCTCCTCCCACCCCCATCCCTCTTTCCCAAGCCACCCCACATCCCCAGATCCCCCAAATCGAGATCTCCCATGGGGAGTCCGCAAAGCCCAGCTCACTGAGGCTAGGCAGGTCCAAGCCCCTTCCCACCGCACCAAGGCTGTGCAAGGTGTCACACCACAGGCACCGGATTCCAGAAGCCTACCCATAGACCAGGGACAGATCCCGATCCCCCTGCCTGGGTGCCGCCCAAACAGTTTGAGCCAAACAACTGTCTTCCATATCCAGAGGGCCTAGTCCAGTCCCATGGGGGCTCCATAGCCACCAGTCCACAGTTCATGGGCTTCCACTAGTGTGGCCAGTCATCTCTGCACGTCCTCCCATCATGATCTCGACGTCCCTCGCCTGCAGTATCCCTCCTCTCTCTCATAAATTGGATTCCCAGAGCTCAGCCTGGTGCCTGGCCGTGGATCTCTGTATCTGCCTCTATCTGTCACTGGACAAAGGCTCTATGATGACAGTTAGGTTATTTGCTAGGCTGGTCACCAGAGTAGACTGGTCCAGGCACCCTCTGGACCACTGCCAGCAGACCAAGGTGGGGTCAACTTTGTGGATTCTTGAGAGCCTCCCCAGCACCCCGCCTCTTCTTATTCCCATCATGTCCTCATCTAACATGGTATCTTCCTCCCGGCTCTCCCACTCTGTCCTGTTCCAGCTTGACCCTCCCATTTCCCTATGTTCTCATCCCCCACTCCTTGCCCTCTGCCACCCACCCCCAGTCCACTCATGTAGATCTCATCCACTTCTCCTTCACAGGGTCATCAATGTGTCCCTCCTAGGGTCGTTTCCTGTTAGCTAGCTTCTCTGGAGTTGTGGGTTACAGTCTGTCCATTCCTTCCCTCCCATTTAGTATCCACTTATGAGTGAGTACATACTATGTTTGTCCTTCTGAGTCTGGGTTACCTCACTCAAAATAATATTTTCTAGATCCATCCATTTACCTGCAAATTTCATGATATCATTGTTTTTTACTGCTGAGTAGTACTCCATTGTGTATATGTGCCATATTTTCTTCATCCATTCTTTAGTTGAGGGACATCTAGTTGTTTCCCGGTTCTTGCTATTATGAATAATGCTGATATGAACATAGTTGAGCATGTGTTCTTGTGGTAAGATTGAGCATTCCTTGGGTATATGCCCAAGAGTGCTATAACTGGGTCTTGAGGAAGACTTATTCCCAATTTTCTGAGAAACTGCGGTATTGATTTCCAGAGTGGCTGTACAAGTTTGCATTCCCACCAGCAGTGGAGGAGTGTTCCCCTTTCTCCAAATCCTCTCCAGCATAAGTTGTCTTCAGTGTTTTTGATCTTAGCCATTCTGAGAGGAGTAAGATGGTATCTCAGAGTTGTTTTGATTTGCATTTCCCTGATGACTAAGGATGTTGAGCAATTCCTTAAATGCCTTTCAGCATTTGAGATTCTTCTATTGAGAATTCTCTGTTAAGCTCTGTAGCCCATTTTTTAATTGGATTGTTCAGTATTTTGATGTCTAGCTTTTTGGGTTCTTTATATATTTTGGAGATCAGCCCTCTGTCAGATGTGGGGTTGGTGAAGATCTTTTCCCATTCTGTAGGTTGTCATTTGGTCTTATTGACCATGTCCTTTGCTCTACAAAAGCTTCTCAGTTTCAAGAGGTCCCATTGATTGATTGTCTCTCTCAGTGTCTGTGCTACTGGTGTTATATGTAGGAAGTGGTCTCCTATGCCAATGCATTCAAGACTACTTCCTATTTTCTCTTCTATCAGGTTCAGAATAACCGGATTTATGTTGAGGTCTTTGATCCACTTGGACTTAAGTTTTGTGAACGGTGACAGATATGGATCTATTTACAATCTTCTACATGTTGACATCCAGTTATGCCAGCACAATTTGTTGAAGATGCTTTATTTTTTTTCCATGGTACAGCTTTTGGCTTCTTTGTTGAAAATCATATGGTCATAGGTGTGTGGATTAATGTCAGGGTCTTCAATTCGATTTCATTGGTCCACATGTCAGTTTTTATGCCAGTACCAAGCTGTTTTTATTACTATAGCTCTATAGTATAGCTTGAAGTCAGGGATCATGATGCCTCCAGAGGTTGCTTTATTATACAGGATTCTTTTAGCTATCCTAGGTTTTTTGTTTTCCCATATAAAGTTAAGTATTTTTCTTTCCAAGTCTGTGAAGAATTGTGTTGGGATTTTGATGGGGATTGCATTGAATCTGTATATTGCTTTTGGTGAGATTGCCATTTTTACTATGTTGATTCTATGCCACTTAACTTCTTAATCTGTTCCTATTATTTCCTCCCCTTCCACATATGCTGATTATATGAAATATAGAAATTGTTTTCTTTTGATACTTAAAATACAACTAAAATCTCATTTTAGGCCCCATGACCGTCCATAATTTTCTACCTACACAAAACACCAAACTCATTTTGTTCTGCATCTGTTGCCACCATGGTTAAATAATATGGTTTGTTCACATAAGGAACTGCAGAGATGCCTCTTTAGTTAAGGATGCTTACTGATCTTTCAGAAGATAAGAGGTTCAGTTCTCAGCATCTCCATAATGCAGTTTATAACTGTCTGTAACTTAAAGCCAAGCAATCTAATGCTCCTATCTGGCTTCCAAAGGCTGATTGTCATGTGCCTACATACTCCAATATAAGAATACACACACACACACACACACACACACACACACACACACAAATTGAAAATTAAAAGCAAACCCTAAAACACATGAACTTAAAAACTGTACATCCCATGCTGAGCCAAGGGACCCTGCATAGGCCCCAGGTTTCAAACAGCCAACTCATGCAATGAGCACAGGACCCGGTCCCACTGCCTGGATGCCTCCCAAACAGATCAGGCCAATCAACTGTCTCACCCACTCAGAGGGCCTGATCCAGTTGGTGACCCCTCAGCCATTGGTTCATATTTCATGTGTTTCCGTTTGTTTGGCTATCTGTCTCTGTGCTCCATCCGACCCTGGTCTCAACAATTCTCTTTCATATAAACCCTCCTCATTCTCGCTAATTGGACTCCCAGAGATCCACCTGGGGCCTAGTCATGGATCTCCGCCTCCAGGTCCATCAGTAGTTGGATGAGGTTTCTAGCACGACAATTAGGGTGTTTGGCCATCCCAACACCAGAGTAGGTCAGTTCGGATTGTCGCTCGACCATTGCCAGCAGTCTGTTGTGGGGGTATCTTTGTGGATTTCTGTGAGCCTCTCTAGCACTTTGTTTCTTCCTATTCTCATGTGGTCTTCATTTACCATGGTCTCCTATTCCTTGTTCTCCCTCTCTGTTTTTGATCCAGCTGGGATCTCCCACTCACCCAAGCTCTCTTTCCCTCGACCCTCGCCCTTCACTACCCCCACTCCTGTCCATGCTGTTCATGTAGATCTCATTCCATTTCTCTGTCATTGGGCGATCCCTGTGTCTTTCTTGGGGTCCTGTTTTCCAGGTAGCCTGCCTGGTGATGTGAGTAGCAGTCCAGTCATCCTTGTTCCACATCTAGTATCCTGTTATGAGTGAGTACATACCATGTTTGTCTTTCTGAGTCTGGGATACCTCACTCAGGATGATTTTTTCTAGATCCATCCATTTGTCTGCAAACCTCATGATGTCATTGTTTTTCTCTGCTGAGTAGTATTCCATTGTGTATATGTACCACATTTTGTTTATCCATTCTTCAGTTGAAGGGCATCTAGGTTGTTTCCATGTTCTGGCTATTACAAACAACGCTGATATGAACATAGCTGAACAAGTGCTCTTGTGGTGTGGTTGAGCATTCCTTGGGTATATGCCCAAGAGTGGTATAGCTGGATCTTGGGGGAGATGGATTCCCAATTTTCTAAGAAATCGCCATATTGATTTCCAAAGTGGTTGTACAAGCTTGCATTCCCACCAGCAGTGGAGGAGAGTTCCCCTAGCTCCACATCCTCTCCAGCATAAGGTGTCTTCAGTGTTTTTGATCTTAGCCATTCTGACAGGCGTAAGGTGGTATCTCAGAGTTGTTTTGATTTGCATTTCCCTGATGATTAGGGATGTTGAGCAATTCCTTAAATGTCTTTCAGCCATTTGAGTTTCCTCTGTTGAGAATTCTCTGTTTAGTTCTATAGCCCATTTCTTAATTGGACTGTTGGGCATTTTGATGTCTAATTTCTTGAGTTCCTTATATATTCTGGATATCAGTCCTCTGTCAGATGTGGGATTGGTGAAGATCTTTTCCCATTCTGTAGGCTGTCGCTTTGCTTTGTTGACCGTATCCTTTGCCCTACAAAAGCTTCTCAGTTTCAAGAGGTCCCATTGATTGATTGTTTCTCTCAGTGTCTGTGCTACTGGTGTTCTATTTAGAAAGTGGTCTCCTATGCCAATGTGTTGGTTTACAAATGGGTAAACTCATATCCTGTTTTTTTTTTTTTCTCCTTTGGTAGCATGCACAGAATTTTCCAGTACTATAAAAGCTAGCTAGTGGGGATGAAACTTACAGGTCAATAATCTCTTGATGTTTTATGACTCAACTATATGGTGTCTTCAGCAATATGTTCTTATCATTATGTTCTGGAACATGAATAAGAACAATAGCAATAGCCTGTAATGTCTTGGGATTTGTCTGTATATAACTTTGAGAGTTGTTGGATTAACAATTAAATTGAGGCAATGATGTATTCAATTTATACAGGATGAAAACTTATTTCAGGTAGATTACCTGATTACTCAAAGTATGCTATTTGAAAGTGGTTATAGTCCCACTTATTATGTGCTAATTATTATATGCTAATAATTATTAGCACTCTCCTATGTCTAGAAGAACTTCAGAGGCATAATGCAAAAGACCATTGTAGACAGAATTTGAACCTCTGTGCTCTTTGATCAGAAGTGACCAGCAATTAAATAAATGGCCAATGGAACAGAGTACTGTTGACTAGGGGTGTTTAACCCATAACAAAATAAGGGGTTCAGTTTATAAAAAAGGCTAATGCACACTTAAAATCTCAATTGAGATCACTCTTATGAGTCCATACAGGTTAAAAATTATGCAGAGCTAAGAACTGATACAGATTTATGAGCATGCTGTTTCTCTTTACTGAAAATGTTAATTACTTAATCTATTGTCTAAATTCCTATTTACACAATTCTTTGCTGTCCCCTCAATGAGCTGTTATCAAACAATTAAATTCAGTTTTTGTTTAAAAAAAAAAAAAAACAAAACAAAAACTCTACATCATTTGCACAAAGCTCCCCTCATTTGTAAACTATTCTCTAAGAATATAGTGTTCCTGACTTGTTTTTATCTGTGGAGTCAGTTTAAGTTGTAGTAACTCAAGCACACATTCAATTTAAATTATTCTCTATCCAAACTTTCCTCAAAAATCAGTTATTCCAAAATTCCATTCATGTATTTCTAATCAATGATGAGGATTTTTTTTTTCATTTTTTTTATTAAGAAATTTTCTGCTCACTCCACATACCACCCACAGAACCCACCTTCTTCCTCCTCCCATCTCCCAGCCCTCCCTCCCAAGCCACCCCACATTCCCACATTCCCCAAATCAAGGTCTCCTCTGGGGAGTCAGCAGAGCCTGGCACACTGAGCCTAGGCAGGTCCAAGCCCCTTCCCACTGTACCAAGGCTGTGCAAGGTGCCACACCACAGGTACTGGATGATGTCAGGAAGAAGAAATGATGGGGATTTAAACAGAGTTATTTGTTGCTTCTTTTAAACAATAAGGCAGAGGATGTTCCAACATACTCATCACCTCTGTAATAAAACATGATACATGTTGGGTATGTACAAGCTGGAATATACTGTCTAGAACGTAGAGTCAGGTCTCAGGACAAAGTTGCGGAGAAGATGGACCTTAGAACGTGCAAGCTCTTATTCGAATCTCAGCTCTTCAGCTTTCTGGAATAGCTTTTCTTTTGACTACCTGTAAGAAAGATTCCTTTTCAAGGAAATTTCAGAAAAAATTTCCATTGTAGATGTCCTAATCATTGTTTTCCACATAATATTGTCAAATCTAGAGTAACACTAACTTGTTAGGAGGATAAAACAAAGTTGTGTAAGAGTTAATACAATAGTTAAAGGCACAAAAAATATGGTAAGGATTTATTTAGAAAATAGACACAAGAAAATGAATTAAGGACTAATAAACTAATCATTCATTGCTTTAAAAAGTTGATAACCCATTCAATGGAATGATAAAAAATAGTGAAATTTTTAAACTGCTGATATTTTTTAACAGTCATCATCTGAGTAGCGTCTAGTTTCTCAGAGTCATATGAATGTCTCTGAATGTATTGAGAACTCTTAAACTGGAAGTAAAAGAAAAAATAAAACATCAATCTTTGAAACATGCGAGAAAATTTGCTTTTCTCTCTTATGGTAAAGCAGCACTTGGGGCGGAAAACACTATCAAGCATTGTAACCTTATATCTCATTACGCAAAATGGGCTTGAACAAATTTGTCCATTTTCAGAAATGAATGCTGCCATGAAGAGATAAAGATGGATTACTATTGAAAACCCAAAGAGATATTTTAGTTTAAAATCAATTTGGTGTAATTTGGAACCACATCTTGTTTACTCCTAATTTGCATACATCCAGTTGGAAACAAAGACAATGCATTTGTAGCTATGTCCAAGGCAAAGGTGCAGAAAACTTATGTCCATGTTGATCATTCCAGTTTAGTGTGTAGCAGATAAGTAAGAATTCTGATAGCACGTGTGATGCCTAGAAATTCTTTAACTAATGCAGAATAAATAGACTTTTAGTGTTGTGTCCCAGTGAAGAATTTAGAGGTAAATTTAATAATGACTTCATATTTAACAACAAGTGAAGAAAAAAAATCTCAGGATATTTCAAGTACAGAAATTACTTAGAATATGAAAGACGATTGGCAGAGAAGCATCTGAGGATATAGCTGGATTACAACGAAATTGATGTTTAGCAAATATCTTCATTTCACAAGAAAACAACTTCATTGGTGAGGATTTATCTCCTTCCTGAATGTGTATTTTGAGTTATTTGAGTTCCATTTATTTGTTCATTCTATCAAAATTTAATAAGCTTTTTTTGTTGGTTAACTTTATTTATTACATTTTCCTGGGCTTATAAAGATATTTGAATCAGCAAATTCCAGCAACCTGCGCCTTGCCTGTGCCTCAGTAGTGGACCCTCAAGACAAGTTCCTCAGCCACGGAGGAGCCTTCAGAAAACATATTTCCAAGCCTGCCTTTGCTGGGCTTGTTCCAGAATTTATACATAAGACAGAAGTCCAGGATGATGAGGTCAAGGTCAAATATTAAACTGGTATAATTTCTATAATTCCCATGAGATGACTAGCTGCAGATTCCTGAGATCACTAACTAATATCCCAACCCTGACAATAATATTTGGCTCAGACAAAGGAATGAGAAACTGTAGGAAGATTAGCAGCTCTGTGTACGTATGAGACAACAAGGAAGCCATATCTGAAGTGGTGAAGGAGAACTTTTAAGTCTGTTGGATCTGATAGTTCCCTTTAAAAGAATTGTATTAGGAATGCAGCATGAAACCCAGGGTCACAGCAGTGCTCACTATCTGCACAATTGCCTACATTTCATGGCTGTCAAATCTTCATATCAGAAAAAGATCCCAAAGGGTCTTTGTCAGTCACCCTATTTCTACACTCAAAGAGAAATGTCCACTGGCATCTGAAGACAGACCCATAAGGTGAAGAAGCCTGGAAGAGTCTGCCTGAGGCCCCGGAGGCAGACAGGCTTGCCAGGCTGGCAGAGAGCTCAGACAACAAAGACCTGAAAACTAAATTAAAAGCTAGTGGGTTACCTCTGGAAAGAGGTTCTCCATGAATGAAATTTAAATAGCAGTTGTACCCTGATGGAGATGTTCTACCTAAATCATTGTTTTCAAAAGCCTCGCTTTGAAAGGGAAAATGTAAACAGTAGTGTTTAAAGAATAAATATTATTTTCAATTTTGACAGAAATGTACTGTATGTATTTCAGATGGAATTTCCTGTAATTCTCAAGTTACCTACAGCAAAACTTGGGATACATCCAATAGTAGTACATAGAAATATATATATATATATATATATATATATATATATATATATATATATATATATATTATAATTTAGATAGGAAGGGTATCTGTGTCTAGCAGCTAATTAAATGAAGGTGCTAGCTAGGCTATAAAGTCTTAATTCAGGCTAGCTTGGGCATGGGCATCATGAAGCTAATCTTTTGTCCAGCCCTACTGTGAGACTGCTACTTGCTAAGAACTTAGTGACTTAGCCAAAGTATTAGACAAGATTTAAGATTTGAATTGATGTTACCTTAAGCCAGAAAAGCTTCAGAATGTTGTTGCTAATCCCTTGTACAGGGGCTATATCTATGTGTAATATTAATGAAACGATGATACATGTCTTGGAATTGGTTTTTGTTTGTTTCTTTCTTTGTGTTTTATTTTTGTGGATCTTTTTGTTGTAATCTTAAACTAACAATAAGGGTAATTCTAACCTTTTAAATGGCTAAAATGTTTTTTGAAGGAATGACCTTTGTTGTAAAGCATTTCAACTCTTGGTTTCAAAAAGAAGAGGTGAGTATATGTGGAGTTGTATACCTGGGTGTCATATCTTTGCCTGGGTTTCTGTATCTGCTCATGTGTGTGGGTTTGTGTGTGAGTGTGTGTGAGTGTGTGTGTATGTTCATAGTATAGAAGTACATAATTAAAACTACTGATAGTAGATTGCTAATTTTTTGCTTTATATTCTAATATTGCAAGTACAGTCAAATAAACTTTGCTTCACAGAAACAGTGAAATCAAGAGTGATAAAATTTTCTTTCACAAAGCCTGGAACTTGCACAAGATAACTAACAAAATATGTTTAGAAATACGCGTTCATTGACTGTAAACCAAAAATAATTCTTGGTAACTTTATTTGACAGAAAACATTAACATGTAAATAAATATGCAAATACTCATCCTCATGTACAATACTCCGAAGGAAATCTTAAGTGTTCCACCAATTAAAAAAAATAGAAAAACAAAATACATGGCACAGTGGCTAATTTTATGTTAACTTGAGATAATTTAGAATCATTTTAGATGAGGGAACTTCATTTGAGAAAAGATTCCTCCACAATATTTGGCGGGGGAGAAATCCTGTGGTGTATTTTCTTGATTGATAACTGATGTATGAGGTCAAGGTCATTGTGGGAGGTGAATTCATTGGGCTGGTGGTCTTGGGTGCCCTATGAAAATAAGCTGAGCTGTCCATGAGTAGGAAGGCAGTAAGCAGTCTCCTCCAGGGCTTCTGCTATAATCCCTGAGTTCAGGTTCCTGCTCTGAGTTCTTGCCCTGACTTCCCTCAGTAAAGTAATGTAATATAATATAAGAAAAATAATTTCTTTCCTCTCTTAATTGCTTTTCATCATGGTGTTTTATTACACCTATAGAAACCCTAACAATGATGCATGCAAGCCCAGAATTGTAGGTAAGTGGTAGAATACTGGCCTATATTCACTACGCCCAGAGTTTGAGTCTCAGCAATGATGAAAAAACAGGGAAAGAAAATAAAAGAAAGAAAGAGGGGGGTGGGAGAAAGAAGGAAGGAAGAAAGGAAGGAAAAACTTTGTCTTGGTATTTAATTATGACATTCTATTTCATAATAAATAGTATTATATATTGATTAAAATAAAAGAGTTTTCTATCAAGTTCAGTGTAACTGGCTTTATGAGTAAGGGGCATCAAGGTAATGATGGGGAAACCTACAGAGACAACCAAACCAAACTAGTGGGAACTCATGAAATTTATACCAACAGCTGTGGAGCCTCCATGGGACTGGACTAGGCCCTCTGCATAAGTGAGACAGTTGTGTAGCTTGAATTCCAGGGAAGGCGCAAAGCTACACAGAGAAACCCTGTCTCAAAAAACCAAAAAAAAAAAAAAAAAAAAACAAGAAAAAAAGAGGCCCCCTGCAGTAAGATCAGCAGCCATCCCTGGTGCATGAGCTGGCTTTTTGGAGCCCACTACCTGTGGTAGGATGCTTCCCACAGCCTTGAGGCAGTGGGGAGGGGCTTGGAGCTGCCTCTACTAAATGTACCAGACTCTGCTGACTCCCTTGGGAGGCCTTACTTTCTGGTAGGAGGGAATGGGTGGTGGGTGGGTGGGGGAAGGCTGGAGGGGTAGGAGGAGAAAAGAGGAGGATCTATGATTGGTATATAAACTGAATAATAAAGTTTCTAAATAAAAAATAATAAAATAAAATATTTTTTTAAAAAATAAGAATTGTATTTCTCTATTTTTCAACACATTTCTCGGTTAGTTACATTGTTGTGTTTGTTTGGCTGGTTGTTTGTATGCTTTGTTTTCTGATTTGTTTTGTTCTGTTTTGGTTCTTACCTTGCCTGCTAAGTTTCTTCCTGGCGTTTGTTCTTGACCCACCTTTATCCAAACATAAATTAGAGCAGTTTTATTTAGTAAAGAAGAAAATGAAATAAAGCTTCATGTTTGTGTGTTTGTACTTGAACAAACTTAACTGGGAAAAAATGTGGCAACATATTACCCGATGAGGCCTGCATTATTGTGTTCTTTAATCTGACCTTCCCTTTCAAGATGGAAAATTTAAAACATGCTTGCTAAATAAAGCAGTGATGGCATCTTACTCCCTTAAAGACACCTATTAGTCATGTCCAGGGCAAATTGGGATTTATGACTCAAACATAATTCTTCCAAATATGCTGGCTATTCATAAAAAGACAGAGATATATAGCTCAAAAATAACGGGCAGAAATAATTATGCACTTCACTCTGTCACGCGGATGTTCCTTTGGAATATATAGCAAAGTCCCCACATATTATGAATGGGTTTTTGTCAATACTGCAGATGTATGTTTCTAACTTCTAAATCAAGCAAATTCCTGAGTCAAAACAAATGAGCAGCTCCAGAGGAGATCAAAAAAAATAGAAATATGTGTATGAATCATGAACTGAAGATTAATGTGGAGCTACATATACTTTCAAAAAACCTTAGCACTGATGTCGGCTGTGCCTCAAGGAGAAAGTTAAGAATGTCACCTATCATTCAAAATGCTTAGTCTACTCATCATAAACATTTCATAAAATGTGATGAATTGTGGAGAAGCAGCATGCAAATTTTATAGGAGTAGTTGCCAATATAATGGCCAAGTACAATATAAAATATGTACCAAAACCACAAAACAATTATATAAATATTGTCAAGAGCAAGACAAATTGTAATGCTTTGCTTATACTTACTGAACAAAATTACTTAAATATCTACATTTAATTCTTTTAAGAGTGATACAAGAAGAATTCATTTTTTTTCTATTTAAATATTTTGGATTTTTATCAGCCATCTAACTTGTAAGCAACATATCCGCATTACTTTCAGCATATTACTTATCCTTGAAGACTGAGCAAAGCTCTAGTTGTGTTCAAAAATTGAAACCAAATACATTTTCTAAATTCCCTCAACAGCCATTTTAATTTTCTCTAGTCCTATCTTATAAAAATCATTTGCAAAAATCAGAGATACCATCTTTCTTTCTCCAATAGACACAAGCTTTGCAATAATTGAATAATAAAAAATAAATCTTAAAATAAACAAGGTTTAAGAATAATTAAATTTCTGCATAATATCTCATGCCAGGACTTGTTTAATGTGAATTACAATATAATAAAGAAAAGTAACATTCAGTTATTGTTTAAAGCCATCAGCATTTTCTAATTAGCACTAATATCTTGGAGTCTCACTATGAGTTAGAATGAAAGAGATTTTACTTTATTATAAGAACCCCATGAAAGAGATGATTTTTTTTATTGCCCAAAGAGACTGTCATTTTTTTTCTATATAGCCTTCTCACCTGTGTTTCTATGGATTGCAATGACAGATATATATTCAATGTCAATTTTCCCAATGAATGTTGCAGAAAGTTTAAAGATTACACCACACAAAAAAGAAATAGGCATAGGAGTCATAAATTTGTGAGGAGAAAAACAAAGAATCCAATTCAGTATTGAGATACTTAGTGTATAACATGTACTCATCAAAGTTTAAATTTCAAATTATTTTAATTTTAATATTAAGAAGCTTTATCTAGACATGGGAAAGCACCCTGATATTTATTCTTTGGCTTAATTTGTTCCCAGAAGCCATGTATGGCTGGAGTGTTTTGTGTGATATATCATTAATGAAGAATGTGATGTTTTGTTTCATCTACACTGAAAATAATAGTCCTATTCCTTCTTATTATGATAATCATTCTGTTACTTTACCCCACTAGTTGTAGGTTGATGCAAAGAGTAACCCATATCTGAAGAACTGAATCCTAGTGAAATACATGAATTTCCTTCAGTTTTCTTTTTTGTCTTGAAACTGAATAGCATTCCTAAAATCCCAAAGGCCACTCTTTAACAACTTTACTAACAGGTTCTCATCACAAACATAAGAAAGTGGACATGATAAAACATTATTTGCAGCCCAAAAACACTGTTAGCAACTAAACTGTTGACAACAATTGTGAAGTCTAGACATCTTCTGAAACGAGAAGAATAATCTTGTCTTAGTTACTTCCCTGTTGCTGTGATATACACCATGAGTAAAACAACTGATAGATCTAAGGACTTAGTTTGGATTACGGTTACAGAGGGCTAAGAGTCCATTGTCATCATGGTAAGGAAATTGGTCAGGGAAAAATATGACTGGAACTGGATATTGAAAGCTGAGTTCTCATATCTCAAACCATAGAGAGCAAGAGAAGAGAGAAAAGTAGAAATGACACATGGTTTTTTATATCATTGACACATTTTCTCCAGCCACGACATACCTTCAAAATGTCCCCAACTGTGGTCACTAGCTTGGGACCAAGTAGTCAAATGCCTGAATATGTGGGGAAATTCTAATACAAATCAGCACATTCCATTCTGTGGCTCCCATCTTGTGGACTTGTCATAATGAAAAAAAAAGTATTTTAATCCAATTTCAAAAGTTCCAATAGCCTTTGAGTGTCCTGACACTTATAAAGTGTAAAGTTTAAAGTCTCTAATGAGACTCAAAGCAATCTATTAACTGTAACCCTTTGTTTTAAAAATCTAAAAGCAAATTGCATGATTCTAACATATAATAACACAGAAAATAGGTTACCATTCAAAAAGGAGCAATGAAAGGCATAGTGAAGTAATACTGGATAAAAGAAAAAAGACAGACCAAAACCTAGCTGGGGAAGCTCTAAATCCTGTAGCTCCATGTCTGATGCCAAATAACAAAGATGGTTCATTGCTGCCTGACCATTTCCATTTGGGGTCTGGCCCTAGTCTCTGTGAGTAGCTACTTTTGGCTGATAAATAATGGCTGTGGCACCTCAAAAATCTTGTGGTCTCCATAGGCATTCACCTTCACTTCCAGGGCTTCACACAAGGTTTTCTTAGGGCTTTCATGTAGAGTCTTTCCTCCCACATGCCTGGCCTCAGCATCTCTCTGAAGCAGTGGAGGAAGATTCTGCGAATCCTTTACTACTTTATCCCTCATGCCTGTCACATGGAAGACATTGACAAGTTTGACTACCAACCTGAAGTGGATCTTGGACACCATTTAAGGACACCATTCAACACATTCACAACAGTTTTTGTTTATTATTGGTCTTTTCTGCTTGGAGAAAGTACCTTAGACATTTTCCTGTCACCAATTGGAAGCTTAAGTAAGTGGTGCCTTACCTTGAAGTAACACTTTCCCTTTATTCACTGATGATTTGGGTTCTTCTTAATTTTCTTATTTCATTCAGCACAACCCTTGGCTGCATCATTAAAGTTCCTGGTGCTCTTCTGTTCTTCAACCGACACACTTTGTATTTATTTCTGCCTAGTTTGACCTTTTTCACTGTAAACCTTCATAAGAGATATTAAAAATAATCATATATAAAAGCATTATTAGGCTGTCTTGAAATCTACCCTCCCAAAGAAATTATACCATTATTTTTTTAATTTAACCTCAGAGGACGTTTTAGGATGAGGATAGTGAGCAGCCAGAATCTTGTACCACAGTAATGGGCTCTTGTGCTCTGAAACCTCCACAATCTACATCACTCTCAGCACTAATACCTCCCAAGTTCCTACTGTGTGGCTCATTAAGCTCTACTTATGGTGCTGATCCACTTTTTTTAGTTCACAGTTTTAAAGTCTTCCACATGCTTCTCCAAAATACCATGGGCAGTTTCTTCAGAGCAGTACCTCATTTCCTGTTACCAGTTTTGGTCTTAGTTAGTTTTATCTTGCTATGGTAATAAACCATCACTAATGCAACTTAAAGAAGAAAGAGTTAATTTTGAGGTAGGATCTCAGGGGGATGAATCCATCAACATCTTAGTACACATAATACCTTAATCTGAAGGCCTATATTTTGAACAACAAACAAGAAGCGGGCAGAGCATACTGGGAGCGGTACACGGCTTTTGATACCTAAAGGCTTTCTCAAATGACACAGTTCCTCCATCGAGGTCACAACTCCTGAGCCACCACACTAATTGGTGACTGATATCCAAAGGCTTTCAAATATAGAGAATAACTCCTTCAAGTCTCTAAAATCTCATGCACATTTAAGCCATTTACATACTTTGTGGGCACATGTTGTCATAAGAATTCTTTATTATTATTGCTTTTGGTAGAGACTAAAAAAATGAGTATATAAACATAACTCTATGAAAACGAAAATAATTGTCTTTTAGAATAAGTGTGAAGTCAGTTAGTATATAGATAATAATGAATATTTATCTTGTATCTAACTCTGCAAAAATATTAAATCACAATATGTATGTGCATAATTTATACTTTAAAAATATAGCAATATATTGGACTTATTAAGAAGTTAATTATATAAGGGATTAATTTTTGAATTTATGTAATATAGAGTAGAGGTTTCTTGTTCACAAGCTTTTCACATGTGAAAAGTGAGTTCATTGAAAGTTTGGATTGACCAAAGTTGACCCAGGAATGTTTGTAACTTTAAAAAAATTCTCTCTCTCTTTCTCTCTCTCTCTCTCTCTCTCTCTCTCTCTCTCTCTCTCTCTCTGTGTGTGTGTGTGTGTGTGAGTGAGTGTGTTGTGTGTGTCCACATGCACATATTTATTCATCTTTTCAACACATTCTTCTCCAGTTGTGAAAGACCCTAACCTTTCAGGCTTACACCTCCCAAGCCCCAGGAGAATAAGGAACTAAAATGAAAATCTAGTTCCAAGGGCAAGCTGACTCAATCATTATTCAACCACCTCTGTAACAATGTAAAAATGTAAAAAGATTTCTGTTAAGAGATGTGCTCAACTGTGACTGGGATAGTTGCAAGTGTTCCAGGAATGACCACTGTGACCTTTGTGTAAACTCCACTCCTGCCCTGATACCCCCCTTGAGGTTTTGGGAAGGATGTACATGTGGACATGACTGTACCCACTCTGTGATCAGGCCATGAAATTGTATGGGAATTGTAATCTTATGACTTTTATGGTTTTTTTCCTTTAAAAGTACCTATGTGACTGTAGTGCGATGCTACTCTTGCTCTTTGGAGCTGAGTTTGCCTGACTGTACAGCCACATTAATAAACACCTCTTGCTGTTGCATCAACTGGATTGGAGTCTGGGTTCTTGGGGCACCCCCTCGAGAAGGTAGTACCCTGGGTCTGGGGTCTATCAGTTGGCGATACAGACTACTATGGAATTGTATCCCAGTACCTCTGTACTGATAGTAATTGTGTGTATATGTCTGATCAATCATGACTAAGTTGTTAATGATTTGGCACAAGTGGTGAATGTATATTCTAGTTGGAATACTACCCACCATTCAACCTAAATGTATCGTTTTCAACTTAACTTGCTGTAAAAAACAAACAAACAAACAAAAAAGAAACAGACTCCAAGGTTTGCTAGATGGGTGGAGAGAAAACAGGTAAGAACAAATGGCCTATATGTAAGTTTATTGTAACACCAGTAATTCTTAAGAAATTAATAAATCAAATGTTATTTTCATCAAATTTATATATATATATTACTTATAGAGTTGGAAAGTATAATCATCTTTTCTACTATTAAAGAATTTAGAAAATGCTGTTATAAATTCTTGTTTTAATGTTTGGTAGAAATTTCAGGTATTTCAGCTTTGAGGAATAGTGTCATTGGAATTATTTTTTGTGGGAAGATTTTTTTCTTACATTTTGAAATGCGTAAGTCATTATATTTAGTGATTATAATTAGGTTTTAATCCTTTATTTTCAGAAAGTTTTCCAGGCCCTCTCTAGTCATTCCCAGTTACTTATCCTTACCAATAAATCAATTTATTTAATCAAATTTATGTAGGCCAACAAATGTTTACCCTATTTTGCAAGTATGTGAGGTATATTGAACACAAGATTCAACATGGTTGGCCAGTGTTCTACCACAGAGCTGTGTCTCCCTCTCTGTAGTGTATTTTCTGACTCTGATTCTCACTTCAGTCTCATCCTTCGTAGTTTTCTTTATTTCATTCCACATACATATTCTAATCTTTTTCTGCCTTTTACAAAAAGTAGCTTTTGATATAACTAACATGCTCATCTTTTTTTTAAGTGTCTACATCATTCCTTTCTCACCTGACTGTTAGTATTTCACTGTAGCTAAATTCTCTATTTCTCTTGATAACAACATGCATAAGCCAGTTAATTGAAATGAATTTCCTCTTTTCCCCTGCCAGTTGCTTAAGTAGAAAGTCAGGGAATGACTTATATGTTCTTTAATGTAAAACTTGAAAATTACATATGTTGATTTCTCCTTAGTATTTTCTTTGAATCCCATACATTTCGTATCTTTGGTTTGACCTCATTGAGTTCCAAACTGTTTTCTAATTTCCTTTATGATGACCTTTCGAATCACTTATTTAGAAAACTGTGGCTTAGATTCATTTTTTGGTGAAATTAGAAAATGTTGCCTTATTACACATTTCTAATCTTTGTGTCATTGTGTTTAGAGAATTTAATTTCAATTCATTTCTCTAGGATCTCTTTGGAGGTATGCCAAAGCGTTTTTTGTGAAAAATGTGAATCCTACTATTATGAGTCAATGAATTGAATGAAAAAGTTAATTTTCTTTTTAAACAAAGGCTAGAAGTAAGTATAGGAAACTGGATAATTATCTAGAAAAGTTGCCATAGAGGAAAAGACTTTTCCCTCTAAAAATAAGTAAGGCCAATATGAGCTAAATTATTATGAATTAGTAAGGAGAAGATGTATTTTGCATATGTACCTTACTTAAAGAAAGATTCTGAATATCCTGGAGAATGATTGCCATTTTCTTTAGGTGTGATTCTGAAACAAGCCTATAGAAGAAAGTGAGAATACTGATGTATCTGTGTAGGAGGATACAAGGATAAGAAGGATGTACATTTGATTTCAAAGGCACATATAGTATCCTCTTCATCTATAATCCTAGTATGAAAACCAATATAAAGTTAAATACTTCATTAGTAATTGATTTACTTTAGTTTTCAGGAAATGAGCATTATTCTAAAATATCTAATTTTCACCTGTGGACACATAACAATTCTCTAATTCTATGTGAAAGCCAGTTACTTTATAGCATGGCTCCTAGTATTATAGCACAAAAACTAGGCTCCACTTTTAGAAAGGTAAAGCTCAGAAAGGAAGTGATGAGCTCTAGGGAACATTCTCATTTATACTCCTGGGACAAAGGTTCATGGAGAAAATGATTTAAAATATCCAGGCTCAGAGAGCTCAAGTACAGTGAATCCCAGATCTCTGGTAAAAGGACTTAATCAAACCTAAGGCTTTAAGTATAATACAGGTTCAGGCTGCTGAATAAGAAAGGAATGACGGTATGAGCTTGCAGGCAGAAAACATCAGTCTTTCCGCTTCAACATACTGAGGAGAAAAAAGAAAGAAAAAATGCAAAAGGACTCGGCCCAAAAGATATCTGGAATCCAAATGAAGACATTTTTGCAAAGCGTGAACTTTGAATCCCCTCAGTCACCAGGATGTTGGCAATTCTATTTCTATTAGAATCCTGTGGTTCTCTTTTCAATGTTGCAAGGGCTGTACTATCAGGGAATTACGAAGATGACTACACAACATTTAAACACTCTCAAAGGTGCACTTGTAGGATTAAGGAAATGACACATATTCACTTAAATGTGAGGCATTATTTTTCTATATATGTGAAGAGAGATTATTTTTAGGGGCATGCAATATTTTCCACAAGCTTTTGTCTCTTCATATGGGTAGAGGTAGGTATCTGTAGTGTATTCCTATTATGAGCTGTGCATGCCCTTATAAGTGAACCATTGTGTTCAACATCACAAAACAAACACCTACAGTTTAGGTAGATTAAACAACAGGAAGTACTTCTATCAAAGCTTGAGGTGAAAAGAGTTCAAGACCAAGATCTCCACAAAGGAGTTTTGGTGAGATCTCTCTCCCTGATGTGTAGCCAGCTCAGTTCTCCCTGTGTCTGCTTTCAGTCCTTTTGATCATGGAGACAAGGGAAACTCATCTCCTCCACTTCCACAATCAGTGCTGTGTGACTAAGCAATCACTCTAAAGAAGTCACTTAAGAATAACTTTCAATGCCATATTTCCAAATATAATCAATGAGGGGGTTGGAGTTCATAACATTAATAAAATATTAATGGTGTGAGAGCACAATTTATTCCATACAACTTACAAGATATTCCCAATGAACCTTATTGTCAGTGACTAGTTGTTTTTTGTTTGTTTTTTGTTTTGTTTTATCATGTCATACCTGTACAAGATCCACAGTATCTGAACTGAAATGACTTCATTAATTTATTAACTAATTAATAAATTATTCATTTATTGAAGCTAGGTTTTTTGATGAAGCCCAGGTTAACCTGGAACACGAAATTTCCCTGTGTCATGTCCCAAAGGTTAGGTTTGCGGTCACACACAGCTACACTCTACTGGAATAAATTTATTTTGAAGAATGATATACAGAAGTCACACATAGTGGGGCATACTTGTAACTCAGCTCTTAAGAAATAGCAAGAAAAAACAATGACTTGGCCAACTTTGACTACATAGTGAGTTGTAGGACCACCTATATTTTATGAATCCCTGTCCTACAAGAAACTAAATTGAATGAATAAAACTAAAGACATGGAATATATAAACTGAGTCAAAGGAGATTAAAAAAGGGCACATGTAAGTTCAAAAGAAGAAACAGCTAGTACTTGGAGAATAAAAAAATTAAAAAGTCACACTGAGAACAGCAAAGAGAATAAGTAGATTTCAACCCTGAAATGGAAACGGAGGATCTTCCCACTGTTAAAGTTGTTCATTACTTCAGTCATCTGTTTCATAGAGTGAAGACTTCATGGTGGGATACTCATTTAAGCCTGGGCTGCTTGGTGATTTGTTTGGGATATTTACAGGACACTCACAGTGGACTGGGGTTTAAGCTGATGAATGATTGTCAAGATTTTGTTTCTTTTACTCTGAGTGTTAACAGTGACTCAAAGGCACCAACATGTTACATGAAAATGGCCACAGGGAGCTAATTAAACATTTATTGATCACTATGTGTGAAAAGATAAAAACAGCAGACAGTACAGCATAAATAGTTAATTGTAGGTTAGATTTAACTGGTTGAGTATAAAGAAATATTTGAGCTTATATTAAACTTGAAATAGTGATTCATTTCTAGATATTTTAAAATTCACATACTTCAACTGTCTTGAGAATTACAGACTTTTTTCTTCTTGCATAAATGCACCACAGGAAGAAATTAAAAATGTGTTCACATTTCTAAAAGCTTTCAAATTCTTAATAATCAGATATGAGATTAACACTATAGATAGATAGATAGATAGATAGATAGATAGATAGATAGATAGATTCTTAAGATGAAACATAGTCTTGACTTCCTTTGTTATCTGGTAAAATGCACAGTTTCTTTTTAATGTAAATAATTATTTGAAAATTTCATAAAATATTTATTTACATAATTTTCACCCTTCCTATCACCACCCCCAAACACCCTTCTTTGAGTATTTATTCATTTACCATCACAATAGAATTTCCACCTCAGATTCTTGTTGAATCTTTGGATGACTTACTTAGCAAGAGCTAAGTAAGGTATTGTCTGGGCAAAAGAAAATACTCAAGTGATTTGTGAATTTTTTTTTTTGTTTTACAGTTTTGAAATTTAGATAATAAGTATTAAAAATCTCTGTATTACAAAAACATTCTTATTTACATGATCAGAAAAGACAAAAGCTCGTTTCTTACAAAATGTGACTTAAAACAAGTGTTGCTTCAGTACTCAAAGTTCAACCTTTATTTACCTTTTGTTATTCTTTTTTTTGGTATTTATTTTTTTGTAAATCAAAATTTTAATTTTGACACCCCCTTTCCTTTTTCCTTTAATCTAGGTGTTTACTTACACTTTAAGACTAAATGAATCTTTTTCATATCCAGGAACCTATAAGCTATCTTATTGGCCTATACACACATAGACAATCTTAAGTAAATTAAATGGCTACATTTTTTTTTTTTTGACTAGCGAGTATTTTCATTTGACTAGGCTAATGTTAAAGACAGAAAATCAGAAGCCAATTGTTGCACAAGTTCAGTTTGTCCAGATTCAGTTTTCCCACTGCCTGGGAGGCTGTAAATCTAAGGAGATGCATTAGAGGGTTTGGTTTCACCTGGGGACTTTCTGTACATTCACTCATCTTACTGTACTTTCACAGTTTGTCAGCATACCCTGTGGCAGTTTCCACATTAAGATTTATTTTCCTTCCAAAAACAGTAGTTGAATTCGAGCCCACTCTAAAGTCACTGCTTTATCATAGCCCTCTACAGACATGGTCTCTAAATGTAGTCACATTGCACCCTGCTGCTGCCAACCCATGAGGAGAATCCGTTACTTGTGGGGTTTTCATATAAACATTACGACGGACTCTTTTATACATGAGACAGTCTCCAATATCTAAATGAAGATTAGAACGTGTTGGAGACTACCTAATAACATGCATTGGGGAATCAAAGAATGGAGTCTCTTTCTCAACTGAAATGTCATAAACGGGGGATATACTTCAGAAAGAATGTCTTTGTATCATCTGTTCCTTAAAACCATCTACTAGACTTCAGGTTTTTACTTTTATTATTAAGATATTTTCTTCAGCAGAGTAATAATTAAATATCAAAGAAGAAAGAAGATGAGGTTTTTTGTTTTGTTTTGTTTTGTTTTTATCTGCAGCACAGTGACTGAATTTGAACCCACAGCTGCCTCAGCTGCTGACTCCACCTCTGCAACACCTTGCTGCAGAGGCTGCCACCTGTAAGGAGCCCTCATGTCCACTGCCACCCCCTCTCCTACTGCCTGAGCTGCCTCTGCATAGGAAGGCAAATAGTTTTGACTAAGTCTCTGTCTTTTTATTTTACCAATAAAGACTTGGGTGCCAGGTGCTGGGGTGAAAACCTGCTAGCTTAGAGAACATAGAAAACAGTCAGTGGACCATCCTCCACTGCTATCATACCAAAAAGAGACTTTTCTCCTATCCTATCTGATACAAAAACTCCTCCAACAGAATGCCCCCTGCCCCTTTTCCTTCCTATGTGTCTCTTTCTCCAACCTCCTAACTTTCCCTCACTTTCTATGGTTACTTCCATTCAGCTGGTTGCTTCTGCCTCTTGACCTATAGTTGATTTTATTTAAATAGCATAATCTTGTGGCTCAGAGTGTGATCAAATATCCCACAGCAATGAACACTCAATTTCCAGTACTCTTAGTCTGCTCAAGGATAGAAAAATACATAAAGTTATAAGAAATAAAAAAAAATAATTGCCTAACTTATAAGAATGTCACATTCACAGGCACCATCAGATCAAGTAGCCTGGATTTCTACTAAGATTCTAATTGATAATGCTGTCACAGGTTGTGCTCAAAAAGAAAATCTAGGACAGATAGAAGATAAGTAAAAGATATTTTACATCATAAAAACTAATGTATTCAGTTCTAGCATTTGCTTTATTCTCTCTTGAATAGCACAGGAATCAGACAAGTTGGGAACATGGTATTCATTTCATTTTTGTCCCACACTAGGAAGAGAGGACTAGCATGTCAAAAGCAATAAGAAGGAAAATTACACAACATGTCCCTTATGAATATCTCTAAAAATGCCCAGTTCCTTGTAGCACAGTCTAAGTAAAACATAATGAGTGGAATCAGCCATGGCAGATGCAATCTCATGAATATGCCATTCTGGGAGGTAGAAAGTATCTTTCAACTGAAAATAAGTGTTCACTTGACCCTACTTCCCCTCAAGGCACAGTTACATTCCATTTCCTTCCATTTAAATTAGATATTCTTACTGTCAAACACATGGTAGGCATGCCCCAACTTGGTTCTTTAAAATGAAAACATTTTCTTTAGCCAACATCATTTTGTACATGTAATCAACATGTACAAATTCAAACAATAGATATATCAGATACAAAACATAAGGTCCTTCATTCTTGACCTCCAACTGTCATTTTGAAAGAAATTTTATTTTCTCCATTTGTTGCTAAAGTTCTTCTATATTTATCTGATTCATCTAAGTAATATTTTTATAACTCTCTCTTAACATGACAGATTTGTTCAAAATGTATTGACTTCACATTTTCAAAGGATGAGAATTTAGCACACTTCCACTAATCTTAACTCTTTCCAGCTAAAATACAGTTTCTTACATAAGATATCTTTATGCATACATTTGCATTTCTAAATATTATATCATTTCATCACAACCGTCAATGAATATTTATGTATTTTTGCAGTAAGTAGAATTGTTATGAAAGTATATGGAGTCTATGCTGCCAATTTCCATCCCTATCCCAAACTTATATGATTTTGGTATGGCATGGCATATATTAAACTATGCACATTTCTCACTCAGGTTTATAAGCAAATGAGGGTGAATTGGCGAAATCCAATCAGAGTATATATCTTTATTGGCTTTTTGTTTTCTGGACTACTGAGTATGGAGAAAAGTCATCATTACAGTATATCTGTATATGAAATTTGGACATGAGAAGCCACATGTATCAAGCCTAGCTGTCCATCTTGGCCTAAGAGATAACCAATTTTCCATCAGTATTTCCTATAGTATTTTGATAAGTGATTTAATTTATTCTGGCAGTTATTGGCTTCAACTTGATACATGATCTCTGGGAAATGGAATTTAACATTTGTTTATGAAATACCTTACATATATTTTATGGTTTCTGTATGTTCTAAACTTCAAGCTTTATCTAAATATGACATTTAAATATATAAATACATGTTTATACCAAAAGGTATGAATTTTTTACCCTAATTTCTTATTTCTACTACATTTATGTATTTCTTAATATTTAAAAACAGTTTTAATTATTCATGTATATGTTTTAGCTCTTCTATATCAACATGGAGTCCACATCTAGTTTTATTTTATTGTATTGCTTCATTTCAAATTATTTTTTGCTGTACTAGAGCATTTTTGATAATTTATAAACTTTGCTGAGCATCATTCATATCCTGTCTTCCCCAATTTGTGACTGTATTCTGTTACACAAGCAATTGATAATGTACTTGAAAAATGTATATTCATGTTCATTACTATTCTTATTTTCTGAATTATATTTTCCTTAACTATATTCTTAGTTTTCCATGTTTGAAGTTTCGATATTTCTCTTGGTTTTATTGTATTGAAACACCCCTGCAAAGAAGTTTTGTTAAGACAGGCAACTTTGGCAGATTTTCTCCAACTTCATGAGAATGTTATTTCTAGCCAAACTATGTCAGGCAGGTTTTAGGATTTTTGTCTTAGTTCAGGATATGGTTGCTGTGATAAACATCATGACCAAAAGCAACTTGGTAATGAAAAAAAACTTATTTGGCTTACATGTTCTGAATCACAGTTCTTTGACAGTATCTGAGGCAGGAACTCAAACCAAGAGAGAGCTTGGAAGCAGGTGCTGATGCAGAGACCACCTAACAGCGCTGCTTGCTCCTCATGCCTTTCTCAGCCTGCATTATTATGGAACCCAGGACCATCAGCTCAGGTATATCAGCACCTAAAATATGCTTTGCCTTCCACTATTAAACACTAATTAAGAAAATGCCATTTCCTACAGGTTTGCTGACTGTAGACTTGTATTATGGCAACTTATTTTTTCAGTAAGGCTGTGGCATGTGTCAGATTGACAGGAAACTAGCCTGTACAACGTATAAGAATGGAATGAAATGGGAAAGAACTCTCTGCCAAAATGATAGTTCTAATGTTACAGTACAGTTCACACTTTAGTGTCCAGAAAACTGCAGATGTCATATGCATATACTGCTCCTATCTTAGTTCATGTACCCTGTTCCTTATTAAAGGGTTGGAAGCTTTGTTACCTAGCCAATGTATTATGTGTCTGAGGTGTTAATCCTCTAGTGTACTGTTCTGCCCTAACATTTTCTCCATCTGTGTTCATGAGATTACTGGATGAAAAAAAATGCATCAGAATGAAAAATGAACAGCTCACATGTCCACACTAACATCCCTTTTCTGCTAAGCTCTGAGCTGCTACATCTGTCATTATGATTACAACTGCTATTCATCATTCAGTAATCCATCTAAATCTTTGTCTACAGATATACAGTCTTATTCTTCAAGTCATAACTTTCTTCAAGTATTTTCTTATGTTTCAATGCATATGGAAAGGGAAGAAAGAATTATGCACTTATGAATAATTATGCACTTATTCTCCCATTGAACTTTAAAATATCACTCAATGTTCATCTCTCTGCTATCTGTATATTTGTATACAAATTTACATTGAAGACGAGAGTCAGTATTGTTCTATTTGACATCTCACTAAAATAATATGTAACAATCATCCCTCCTATTTACAAAAATGTTTCCTCCAACAGTCTTTCTGGAACTCTTTCAAGCAGCATGACAATTTGATTAAATTTCATGAAATTTACTTTTCCCAGAGAGCGTGCTGCTTTTGGGGTTGGGCTTGGCCAGAGTCTATGGATCCTCTTCCATTTAAGAAAGACTTCCTTCACCTGTGTGGAGTCTCACTCTGCTTTGTTATTGCTCACTTTCCAAGCACATGCCTGTCCTCACAGTTCAAATATTTATTTATTTATTTTTTTTTTTAGGGAAGAGTCAAAAGATTTTGTAAAAACAATCATGTAAATACAGATTTGTGATCATATCAGTCTTCATTTCCAATGCCAACATAAGGAAGTTTGCTAAGCTAATACTTGAAAAGTTCAATGTTTAACCCCAAGTAAAACTGAAATGAAGTCATACTGAAGATGAAAATGGTAATGTGGATTTACTTTTACAAAAGGAGTCTTAACACTAGAACTCTAGAAAAGAAGAATAGATTCTTGTCCTAGATGAAAGCCCAGAATCGGGAAATTCTAATAGAATAGATATAACAGTCATTTTTTCCCAAAAGCTTCCTAAAATATACATCTATAGGAATTATTTGATAAGTAACTCTTATATGTAAAATAGAAAATCCAAGATAAACAATATAGAAATGGCCTAAAAGCAATTTGCAGAAAAATATGTACTGAAAAATAAATTTGAATCAAAATAAATATATGGTGACCATTGCTGCTTGACAGAGTTCTAGCATTTCAACATTTCAGACCTCACTTCTCCAACACCTTTTGACTTTCATTTTCAATGATTCTCAATATTAATGCTTTTCTCTAGGAAAATTTTGTGTAGAAGTAACCATCTTATTAAATAAGAAACACAGAGCCAATGTAAAGATAAAAGCCCAAGAGGTCAGAGCTAAGATCCTTACCCTTCCTGCTTCAGCGATCCTCTTCAGCCAAGAGAGACCTACTTCTTGTGTGTTTGTCTTTATATAGCCTTTCTGTTCGGCCTTCTCATTGGTTGTAAACCCAACCACATGACTGCCTCATCACTGCCTGTCTGTACAGACCTCCAGGTCTTCTATGGTTGGTATTGAGATTAAAGGCATGTGTCTCCAATGCTGGCTGTATCCTTGACCACACAGAGATCTACCTAGCTCTGCCTACCAAGTGTTGGGATTAAAGGCGTGCGCCACTAACGCCCAGCTCTGCTATGGCTTGCTATTAGCTCTGATCCCCAGGCAACTTTATTTATTAACATGCAAATAAAATCACATTTCAGTACAAATAAAATGTCACCATAATTTTGTGTGGGCTTTGGTAAAGGGTTATATTTGTACAATGATAACTTCTCTAAATAAAATAATTCTTTAAGAAAAAATCCCCCGCTACTGTGGATCCAGGCATTCAAATGTGCCCTCCTAATTACACCAAGAACAGGAAGGTTAGAGATTTACTAGACACACCTGATCCCAAGGATGAAATGCCTACAATTCAGATCCAGAGCCTGAGGCCATTAAGGGTAAGAGTTCAGTTAATAAATATGGAGAAATCAGAATGGTCCAGTATAATACAAAAAGAGTAAGACATCAGGATCTTCTCTTTTAGGAGCATTATGTGGGAAACAGGCACATATAGTAAGCCTAAGAAACTATAATATGGTGTCTGATTTCCATAAGTCCTTATCCCAAGGTCAGGCATTTGGATAAGGGTATTCTTTCCTTTGAGAGCTTGAGGAAAGTTCCTGCTTGATAAAGCAGTCATTCTTCTTATCTCTAGCAAAAGGAACTTATGGCCCTTTCATTAACAATATGACTGCCTCTCATCAAGGTCAAGGCTAGCTACCTCAATCCCTGATCTCAAGCTACACCCTAGTTCACATATCACTTGTCTCCCTTTTAATCCTATGTGCAACTATACAGTATAAAAGGCATAATCTTTTCTCAATTAAATGCTGTAGGTTGCCAACCTTATTAACCCTCAGTTCCTCAGTTCCTGTCCCTCCACTCCTTTTTCCTGCCTCCAACGACTTAACACAGGCTATTTGGGACTTAAACTCACCTACCTATTTCCCCACCCCAACACCCTTCTCTACACCTCCCCACTCCCCAACCCCTGCTGAAGCAGGTCTCAAGCACACTCTTAATGATTTTTTTTAATTACCAATTGCATGATCTATGGCAGTCTTCTTGCTAGCTAGCTCTTATAATTTAACCCATTTATATTAATTTATATGTTGCCACGTAGCTGTAGCTTACCAGTACTTTTACATCTTGTTTCTCCTAGCAGCAGGCTGGCATCTCTCTATCTTCTCCTTTCTCCTTTCACTATCTCTCTTGGATTTTCCTGCCCGGCGCCATCCTGCCCTGCCATTGGCCAATGCAGCTTATTTATCAACCAATCAGAGCAACACATTTTCATAGCATATAGAAAAACATCTCACAGCACTTTCCCTTTCCTGTGAAGGTTTTAATTTTAACATAGTAAAATTACATATAACAAAACAGTTATCAAGCAGGAATTATAGTTACAATATCTAGTTTATTTATTTTCATTTTTTGAGGTTTTTTGAGACAGGGTTTCTCTGTGCAGCTTTGCACCTTTTCTGAAACTCACTCTGTAGCCCAGGCTGGCCTCGAACTCACAAAGATCCACCTGCCTCTGCCTCCTGAGTGCTGGGATTAAAGGCGTGTGCCCCCACCGCCTGGCCTCTAGTTTATTTATATTTGGCAAATTTAAAGAAAATATTCTATCTATCCTAATAATTTTTATAAATTTTTTTTATCTTTATACTTGCAATCAAGAAATTGATGTTGAATAAAATAACCATCATTAATTAAATACTTGTAATGTAAAGAAATCAGAAGCAGGGATTTATAGACTTAAAGGCTCCCCAAATAAGCCTCTCCACTTTGTTTTGACTAACTCTTAATTTCAATATGAAAACTGTGGATAAGAATACTGATAGCTGAGAGTGAATAGTGAGTGATACCTTAAAAAAATGGAAGAAATTATTTGGGCAGGAGATTTTTTTTTTCAATAACCAGACAATAAAGTAATCCAAGATATTTTAGTTTCAAACAGAAAAAAATAAAACAGAAAACAAAAGAACATGATTATATATTGTAACGATGCACTAAGCTGAAGGAAGAGGGGTTCAAATCCAAAACTTCTTTCAGGCAGATGAGATTAGGAAATACACAACTAATTAAATCCCAAGTAGAAATTTAAAAATAGACTAAATATAAACTTTACAATCATGTTTCAGAACGTAAACATTTTTAACAAGCCAACATGAATCAAATTTCCATCCAGATCATCAGCTTGCTTGAATGGAGGTAAAAAATGAAGCAACATCTTCAAAACATCATGATAATTATATTTAGTCAGAATATTAATTAAATATGAGGAAGAAAAATATGTTGTATTTGGAGGATTAATATTTTTTTACAACATTTGCTTAGAAAACTACTAGAGAAAAATGTGTCAAAATTTTGGAGAGTGAACTTGAAAGATATTATAGTACCCATAAATACCAAGAACAGCCTAGTAAATCTGTTCAAGAAGGTTTGACTAGAACAGAGTAGAACAGAGTAACAAATCGACTCAAGCTTTAAGTGGGAGCATATATGAATTGTTAGAAAGTTTTCCAGAAATAAAGGAAGTCCTTAAAGTAGATGATGTTTTTGAAATATTGGCCAATTCAAATAAATGAAATGATGCCACACAGTGTATAGGAATTATAAATTGACATTCACAGATTTTCCATATACAAGATGTCTAGTCTAAATATGAAATAGAATATGATTAAGCATACTCTAAAAAGGAAAAGTAACATTGATATTATTCAGTGCAAAATTACAATAAACAGATGGTCAGAATTTTAGAAATTAAAACATATTTTATGTCCCTAGATTCAAAAGCAAATAAGTAAGAAAACCTTATGAGTGCAATTATGCATCATTTAACAATAGGATAAGATACCATTTACATGAATTCAATTAAATTTATGGGGCTAGTTGTATAGCTTAGTAATAGATTGCTTGTTGTTCATGTTCAAAGCCCTGCTTTGGTCCCCAGCGTACACACACACACACACACACACACACACACACACACACATCTAATTTCCTCTAGAATATAATTTAACATGCACTTTTTCAGTATCACTAGCCAAATTTCCCATTTCTCAACAGCTACCTATAGTAGTGATTAATATAGCAGAAAGTTAATATTCTCTGATCATCGGCACAAGGTTGCTTACCTAATATTTTTAGTATTGAATAATAAACTGATAAAATAGTATTTTACAATGAAAATTTGGCACAAATTTTAGAAAAATATACAAAATGAACATGAATACTAAACAATGAGAAGAAAATATTATTATTATTATTATTATTATTATTATTATTATTATTATTATTTTAGCCTATATTCTTCCAGGGTGCTTGTTGACTCAGTGAAGGCTGTCTTCCTGGTTTTCAGATAAGTATCATTGCTTTATCTCTTTACATGGATTTTCCTAGGCATGCTTGTATATCAGAAGAGAGAAAGGGGAAGAGGAAGGGGAAGAGAAAAAGGAGAAAGAGGAAGAAAGAGGAAGAAGGCTACTTGCCCCATTTTACTGGCTCCCTTAGAACTTTAATCTGTATGTAATTACTCTCTTGTGGTGTGGTCTTAGGCTGATTATATGCTCAGAATTAATGATCTAGCCTATGAATTTTAAGAGGACACAGATATTCACTTATCAGTGTATCTGTAACTCGGTTCATGAACAAATGGAGGGGGAATGTTCTTCGCAGATTCATTTTATAATTGATAACTTACAACACACTGTTGCACAGATAACTCTGCCCAGCTTTATCTTTGCCCACGTTTTCATCCTAGTGAACTTTCCCAGCAGTCTTCATTCTGTTATTTTACTAAAATGAAGCAAATTCTGTGATCACCATTTCTCAAAAATGACTCAGTTCAGAATTTTCATAACCATCTCGGAGCCATCTACCTTCTATTTCTGATGTGGACCATTTTCTAAATTCTAATTCAACTCTATCCATAGTTGACTTTGTGTATTATCATTTATTCTCTAGTAAGGGATTTGATTGGATCCTAGCATCCTGAAGTGAAGTATTTTCACTGTTTCCTTTGACAAATAGCTTTAGGATATAATTCTTGTCTGCTGAAGATTAAAGTTTTGAAATATTTGCACTGTCACTCTTTGAGAACACTAACTTCTATTTCCCTTCTTTAGCTTTTTATTTTTCTCCGGTGTTTTTTAAATACAGTGATAACTGCTAATTCTCATGATAAAATATTTAGACTTCCATCACTGTTTGCTTAAATTATGTCAGAAATATTAGACAGTCAATCCCGTAGAGTTCTTGAGAGGCTTTGTTCCAAGTCTGACTTCTATCTTTTGTTCATTGTATCCTCCAATATTATTTTTTACAGTATCTGACTTCAGTATCATTCTCAAAAACTGCTCCACAAAATATAATCTATATTTCTCCAATAAAACAAATTTGTATATTTTATAACATTGAATGGTTTATAGAATAATGTATTATCCAAGCAGAAATCTATTTTAAAATACTTGGATGCGGAAGATCTAATTTAGGATAAAGTATATGCTTGTACAAGCTCTGTACCACTAACCCACCTCTATGTGTTATAATGTACAGTTTTAATGAAAGATACTATATAATTTTCTTTACTGAAATTGTTTGAGCAAAGCAAATGTTTCAAAATACTACGTGTTTTCAATAAATGTCAATTGATAGAGAGAGTAATGTCTTATGGGAACAGCAAAACTGATCTTTTCTATACTTGGCTCTCAAAACTTTTTTCTTTGGTTTGCTAAATTCTGACAATATCTCTCCAATAGCCTTGAAGTACATTTAATGAAATTACTACAGCATATGCTTTGTCTGTGTGGTGATTGAAATAATGTAAAATGAAGAGACAATAGTAGTTCTAGTTGGCTAAAAGAAAAAAAAATAGAGTAAAGACTAATAAAGTAAATATTTTGGGTCAAAAATCTTAAGGCATATTCTATTACACATGTATTTCAAATTCATCTTCTATTAATTAAAAATTAAGATAACATAGTTTTCATTAATTAACAGGAGGGAATCATAGTGTTTTTAATTTAATGACAATCTAGATATATTTCAAAATATTGAATATCTGAAATATAGACTGGATCACAACTGAAATATAAAAGGTATGGAGTAGTAGTTAATGCATAGCATATGATTTAGGCAATGATCTAGCAAATTAAAATGTGATATATACTGAGCGCTTCCCATGGATGAAGAGTCTTCCTGTCACTCAAAATAAAAAAGATGTCATTTTGAATCTCCCACTGTTACTTATGAAGCTTACTAATTTCATCACATTCTCCACACTGTATTTGATGAAGCTATGTAGGTCATTGCTAATGAGTTGGATCAGATTAAGTATTTTACCCTACTTTGCTATTCATCCTCCATATTTTCCTACTGTAAAAATGAAACATGATGAAAGTATGGTGTGTGTGTATGTGTGTGTGTGTGTGTGTGTGTGTGTGTGTGTGTGTAGGTATGGCATTTATTCTTGCATCTTAGGCACATCATTACTCTTTTGGGATCAAAAGTATTTAAACTCACTTAAAAAAATCATTATAAAGTCAGACTGGCTTGTACACATCTTTAATCCCAGCACTCAGAAGACAGATGAAATTTGACCTCTGTAAAATAAAGGCTAGCCTGGTCTACACTGTGAGTTCCAGGTCAACTAGGAATACATAATGAAACTCTCTGTCAAGAAAAGATATAATAAGGGCAAGTAAAAGTAGAATGTTCTTTAGTAAAATTTGTTGTGTCTCACTCTCAAATCCTATAACTTCTCATTAAAATGTGTACAGTATCACTTGGGAAATTAGGGCCTTGCTCTAACCTTGTAAATGATTTCATTATTTTTTTATAGAAAATATGTTAAGCAAGTATATTAAATTTTATGATGGATGCTGTAGCCAATAAAAAGTAAGAATTAGTTAGAAATGAGAAATATTAGAATTTGTGCAGAAAGAGAAGCATTCAGTCATCTGTTTTTCATTCCTGCATCTCTCAACCCAGATGATTTGTCACAAAGAGCAAAGACTGAGAAGAGAAGAAGGAGTTGGAGATGAGTGAGACATCCTTTTTCTCATTTTTCTATCTGTGCTGTAAAATGAAGGCAATGTTCTTTTATTTGTTTGTTTTTACTTTTGTTACTTTTTTCTGCTGGATTCACCATTTCCTCCTATTAATCTTAGGGATAAAACTGGCTAAACTTAGCTGCTCACATTTTTTTTTGCCCCCAAATAAAGAGAAGTCTACTTTTGTTGAAGGATTTCTCCTATTTCTAAATCCAAGATTATAAAATTAGGCTTCCATGTACTTTAATAATCCTAAACTTGGGGTCATGGTAATCAGCTTAGTTGTACTAAGGCTTCTTAAAATATCTTCTTTTTTCTGATACTAAAGCATAACTTTGTATGTGACTTAAAAATTTGGTGACTTAAGCTATCATTTTTATTTAATCCGCATTTCTTATTATATGAAACAAAAATATCTACTGCAGTGTGGAATTAGAAGTTGAGAGTTTAATGAGGAAGTATTAAGTTAGATTGACTTGAAAAGTTAGGTCAATTTAAACATGGAATGCTTAACCTCTAAATGGATCATTAGCCCACACACTAGAACTCTGCTTCACAATGGAGAAATTAAAATGTACTGCTGAGCTCTATCTTAACAGTTCCTTTGATTGGCCCATGGCTTCTTTCAGGATGCCAAGCAACTGCCCCACAATAGGTAGCATTCTTCAAGGAAATAATGATGGGCCACCCAATATTACAGGAGATTCAAGAAAGCAGAAACACATAATCAAAAAAAAAAAAAAAAGGAAAATCAAAACAAACCAAAAAATAACCCCCAAACAAACAGGTGATGATGACTACTTAGAAATACTGTAGATCCTTTAAATTAATATGTCATATACATATAATCTTTAGGAGTTCATGTCTTGACTCATTTAATGACACTCTGATAGTACTCAGTCCTATTAAACATTAGATTAAAATCAAATCACATCAAAGAAAAGTAAAAGCATTGGAGCTAGAAACACTGGCATTGATAATTTTGATTAATTTCTTTTTTTTTTCTGAGTTGCGTTGAGGTCTCATTTATTGACTGGGTGTTGAGGCTTATAAGCAGGGCTTCAGGCAGGGAGGGGGAGCAGGGGAAGCAGGGAGAGAAGAATGGAAAATTCCTAAGGGAGGGGTCAGGGCAAGGTCGCTTTGATTCCAGGCCCCTGCAGTGGCTGACAGGCTCCAGAAAGTTTATCTAATCGTTTATCCTGCAGTTAGGCCAGGAACCTCCTGTCAAGGCTTGACAAAGTTCAGGACAAAGCTGTCCGGTGTCGGTCCCCAACAGTTCCCCCTCTTTTCTCAAAAATGGACCAAGTCCATGTGATCGGGGTGGCTAGGGTCCGAGAGAGCCCCTGTCTTAGGCTATCCAGGGGGCTTCCCACGCTCGGCAGCGTGCTATGTTGAGCCGGTCTTGACGACCTCTGTACGCTGTTGTCTCCGGCGTGGGCCCTGTACTATTCCCGTCATTGAGTACCCTCTAGCAGGACTGTGGGGACATTAGGGCCTTAGGAAACTGAATCTGAGTCCTTGATGGGGCTCCTGGCTGGCCTCCTCGGAATCTACTCTGTGATAATGAATCAAGACATGTCGTGGTAAGGCCGAATCAATCTGATTTTTGATAAACCGAGTCAACCGCTGAAAGGCCCAGGGACCAAAGGTAATGAGAAGGAGAAAAACAATTAAGGGGGCTAGAATGGTAGGTAGCAATGTGGAGAGCCAGGGGGACCCTTGCAGCCAATTTTCAAACCACCCGTGCTGATCTTCAAACTCCCTTTTTCTTTGAGCCAGCCTTTCCCTTAATTTTTCCATCGATTCCCTGACAATACCAGTATGGTCGGCATAAAAGCAGCATTCTCCCTTCAAGGCTGCACATAATCCCCCTCCTTTAAAAATAGTAAATCCAGACCTCTTTTGGCTTTTCCAGGGCCTTGACAACAACATCCCAATATCAGCAGGAAGTAATTACAGAAGAGAAAACATCACCCTTGTTTCCCCGCCACCCTGGAATGTTAGATTAAAAGGGAATTTCTTGTCATAGGGAACCTGAGATAAAGTTTCAAGTTCCTTGAGGATAAGGAACTCTGTCAGCCATCACGAGGCTTTTGGCCCTTGTGCTTCTGCTAATTACTGTTGGCTCTTATATCACTGATGTCTTAACTAAATGATAATTCATGTCTGCGTACCACTAAACTGAGGATGCTAGAATTCCAATGTCCACCTCTGAACCCATGACACACTTGCAGATGGCAAAAACTGAATAAGGGGAAGCTCGCTTTGCCATTGATAATGGGAAAACTCTTATGTTCTGGTCCAATTAGTCTCCGATATGGAATTCTTTGAGCAGAGAGGCAGATACACTCGAGAACCTGTGTCTATGACTATTGCCCTCTTGTTAGGTATTGGGGGCATCACTGCAGGAATTGGTACAGGAACTACTGCCCTCGTGCAGAGCAACCACCTTATGCAGTTACAAATGGCTATGACTACTGACCTAGAGGCCATAGAAAGATCCATTTCTGCTCTGGAGAAATCTTTAACCTCGCTCTCTGAGGTTGTGTTACAAAAGAGGTCTGGATTGATTAATTTCTTATTCTACTCTTTTCTTGCTCTGTAATGTAAAATTAGTTAAGAAGACTTCCATAGACCCAGTTTCCGATCTATGCATCATTCTGCAGCATTTGTATCATTATCTTCATCCTTATGCAACATTTTCATCCTCAAACTTACCCACAATTGATTGCTGTAGCAGTTAGTATCTTGTTCCATACTCTATGACTTCAGTTTATCAAACATTTCATCTCTATGACAGGTATTTCACGGAATCAGTTCTTCTGCTTAGTATCCTGCTTCATGTGTCCCATTGAGTTCTCATCTTCTCAGCCCTAATGATTTTGCTTTTCTGTAAAGAATCTTGCTCAAATGTACTGCCCTCAAGAAGCCTTGAGTAAAAGTGACCTGTTGATAAAAGTAGAAGTGGAACTCTGATGAGCCAATCTCATGAACTTTGGAGTCACATTGCTTTTTGTGATTCTTAATAATTTGAGATTGAAGATGCAAGTACAGTACATGAAAGCCTAAAGTAGGAGCCTTGTGAGTATAAATCATGTTAGAATATATGGGACGTCACGTGAGCCCCACGTCAGGAAAGGGAGCCCATGTCTGACAATGCTTGGATGACCAGGAACCATAGACTGGACAGCCCAGACACCTAGGATAGAAAAGCAAATCAATGAAATGATTCCTAATGATATTATGCTATACTCATAGATTAGTGTCTAACCCAATGGTCATCAGAAACTTCCTTCAGCAACTAATGGGAACAGATGCAGAGACCCACAGCCAAACGTTAGGTGCAAGGAGAGCCCAAATTGGAAATCCACATTGGAGACTCCCTTGAAGCTTGGGAAACCCCACAGAAGAAGGAGAGGGAGGATTATGGGAGCCAGAGAGGTCGAGATACCAGGAGGACATAGCTCACAGAATCAACTAAGCACGGCTTACAGGGGCTCACCTCCATGAGGTGGGACACATACTTGACCCTGCTTGGATGAGCAGGAACAAGAGCCAAGGAAGCCCAGAGATCTGTGGTAAAATCAAATACTACTTTTTGTTTTTGAGACAATGTTTACTCATTGAGCATCTGTTGCGTGCTACAGAGTTCTCAGCTCTGGGACACAGCTCTGAACAGTATCTGCTTGGATACTGTTTACATCTCTGTGGGAGAGATGGGCAATGAACAAATAGATGGTATAACGCCATCAATAGCTAGTAAATGGTAAGAAAAGTAAAGCAGGATGAAAGGCAGAATCCTGTTCCTTCTGTAAATAGTCAGAGGGGGTTATGTAGGGCAGTAATATTTCACCACAGCCTAGTGCATGCTGTTCCATGCTGTTCCCAGCTTCTCATTTGCCATTCTGCAGCAAGTTTGTCCTCAAAATCCCCACACTTGCCCCCCTTTGAACATACTTTTTACCCACCCTGAGAGGCATTTACTCTTCCATGCCTGGCACAGCCTGTTACTCAGTATTTTATTTCTTCCACCACTGTAGTTGGAGTTTTCTCCAGTCCTGCCCAGCCCCACAGACCCTGCAACCATTTATAAAGTAATCACCCAGAAGCTTATATTAATTATAACTGCTCAACCATTAGCTCAGGCCTACCACTGAGGAGCTCTTACACTTAAATTCAGCCCGTTTCTGTTAATCTATGTTGCCACGTATTCCGTGGCTTTACCTGTTGCCTTAACATGCGGCTCCCTGAATGGCAGGCTAGCGTTTCCTCCCTCAGCTTTCCTTCACCTAGCATTCCCTTCTCTCCTTGTCCTGCTTACACTATCCTTCCTGCTTGGCTACTGGCCAATCAGCATTTTATTTATCAATCAATCATAGCAACATATATTCACAGCATACATGATATCCCACAGCACACCACCCCCCAAATTTCTCTTCCTCCTTTCCTCCAAGTCTCTCCCCTAGTCCCCATTCCTGTTCCCACCACCCTACACTCTTCCTCCACTCCTCTGTTTCTGTTTAGAAAAGGGCAGGTCTCCCAGGAGTATCTACAAACTTGGCATATCAAGTTTCAGTAAGACTAAGCAGCTCTCCTCTTGTATTAAGGCTGGGCAAGGTGACCCTGTAGGAGGAATTGGGTCCCAAAAGCAGTAAAAGAGTCAGAGCAGCCCCTGTTCCTACTGTTATGAACCCCACAAGAGGACCAAGCTACACAGCTATAATATATATGCAGAAGCCTAGGTTCCTCCCATGCAGGCTCCCTGGTTGGTAGTTCAGTCTCTGTGAGCCTCAATGAGTCCAGGTTAGTTGATCCTGTCAGTTTTCTTATGGTGTCCTTGACCCGTCTTTCTCTTAGAATCTATCTCCCAGTCTTCTGTAGGATACCCCAAGTTCCACCTAATGTTTGGTTGTGGGTCTTCATCTGTTTCCATCAGTTGCTGGATAAAGCCTGAACTCAGAGATATGGAAAAAAAATACTACTAAAATAAAAAAGTAACAATACAGTGGCCCTTATGATATCCTGCTACACTCAGATCAGTGCTTTATTTGGCTATCATCAGAGAATGTTCCTCCTGTAGCATAAGGAAACAAATATAGAGATCCACAGCCAGACATTACGCAGAGACACTTTGGAACACAGCACTCTTAACAGGATGTCTTTATCATCCCTCCCTGTAGAACTCAAGGTACCCCATGGAAGGGGGAAAACAAAGAGTGTAAGAGCCAAGGGTATGGAGGAAACAAGGATAACAAGGCCCTGTAAATCAACTGAACAAAGGTAATAAGAACTCACAGAAACTGAAGCAGCAAGCACAGGGCCTGCATGGGTCTGCACCAGGTCCACCGTGTATATATGTGTTTCCCAGCTTAGTATTCTTATGAGACTCTGAGTGTGTGAATGAATGGAGTCTTGTGCCTTCTTTTGGGCCTCTTTCCCTTCTGTTTGCTTGCCTTGTCCAACTTCCATGTGGTTTTGTTTTAGCTTATTATATTTTACTATTTCACTTGCTAAATTTTTTACTTTATTTAAAGTAAACAACCCAAAAAGGGGTTATACATTTATTACACTGATCTTTTCCCCTTTGTATTAAAAACAGATTCTTTTCTCATACACAATATATTGATACTACTTACCATACTATAATTAAATTTTATTATAATGTGAGGAAAGTCCAATTGTTTCTATTAAAACCGTTTATAGGGTAATTGTGCAGATGAATTTTATCATCTTTTTAATCATGTATATTATATACTTTGTTTAAATTTACCAAAGTATTTCTAAAAACATGAAAACAAGTAATTTTCAAAATGCAATCATACTTCAGGATCCTATGCTTTATAGTATAATACTGTATGATAATCTTAAAACTATTAATTTTATATCTTAATCTACTTGTGACATGACCATAAGTGGTAGATGTTGATGATTTTTGTTTATGAACCGGAAGGCATAACTACAAGGTAGAAATTATTATGTACCTTTGAATGCTCATTACTACAGATCAGTATTCCCCATGGTCACTGCCCTTCTTCTGCTCAGACTGTAATGACTTTCATCTTTATCCCTGTTGGATAAAATGTAATCAGTCACAAATACACTTAAATTTAATTCTGCTTAAAAGAAGAAAACATTAAGCAAGTGATTTGCTATAGCTATTAAATCATTAAGGCTTAATAATTTGAATCTAGTCATGTTGTTTGTGAGATGTAATGTTTAAGAATTATGAATAAAATCACATCACATATAAAACTTTTAAGACATGTAAGGTTGAATCAAATAGCACAGATTTTCAGTACATAAAATACTGCTATGAAGCTTTAAGATTAAACATAAAGAGCATGAGCTGCTACAAAGTTTAATGCTTCCATGAGATAACTGTGATGAGTCAGGTACTGTAGTGATATATTGTGTACCTTAATAAACTTGCCTGAGGATCGGGGCCCAGAGCCAGCCACTAGATTAGACATAGAGGCCAGACAATTGTGACACACATCCTTCATCCTATCACTCAGGAGGCAGAGATCTGTATGGATCTCTATGAGTTCAAGGCCACACTGGAAACAGAGCCAGGCAGTGATGGCACACACCTTTAATCGCAGTACTGGGAAGCACACATGCCTTTACTCCCAGGAAGTGATGGCAGGGCGGAGAAAGGTCTATAAAGTGTGAGAAAACATGGACTAAAACAGTTCAGCTGAGAGCCTTTCAGGTGAGGACTCAGAGTCTTTCAGTCTGAGGAAACAGGATCAGCTGAGGAGTTGGCTGTGGCTTGCTCTGCTTCTCTGATCTTTCAGCGTTTACCCCAATATCTGGTTCCAGGTTTTTTTTATTAATAAGACCATCTAAGACTTGAACAACAGGTACTAATCAGAATAGTATAGCTCAAAGATAAGTAAATACATTCAGTTCCTTTATGATCACAAAAATTTTAGAGAGAGAATACTAACATATAGTTGCATGTACTTCTTATACTACTTAACACCTATTACAGTAGGTATTAAAAATGAAAGTATTAATGAAAATAGAGGTTATGAATTTGAAAGAAAGACAGGATATATACATATACTGCTACACATATGTATGTATGTAAGAGAATTTGGAGGGAGAAAGGGAAGAAAGAAATGATGTAAATATATTATAGTCTCAAAAAGAGGAAATAATTAAAAATAAATATATAAGAAGTCTAAGTTACGACAATGACAATGTTACTTGAAGTGTCCACGAAATGAAAATAAGATTGCAAAGATGAGACTGCCCCAAGAGACAAAAGTAAATAAGAATCGAAGGAAGGGATGGATCTTACTTAGCAGGTGTGGTCTTTTGAATTAGGAATCTTCTTTATGTTATGGAACATTAGAACACTTGGTCACTAGCTGGTGCGCTGTTGGAGGACATTTACATCTTGTCATCTTACTGTAGGATGTGGCACCACATTAGGGAAAGACCTTGACTTTCAAATCCTCACTCCACTTGTATTTGTTCTCTGCTAGGCTCTTGCTCTTGAAGATGTAAAGTCTGCTTTTGCTGCCCTGCCTGCAGCAGGGTGTAGGGTTACCGGCCATGATGGATTCTAATCCCTCTGGAACCTTCAACCCACATAAAATCTTTCATGTGCATGCTGGCTTGTATATGCTGATTTATCACAGTGGCAGAATAGTAACCAGTAAAATGAGGACTGGTGGACAAAGAATTTTCAGTAGTATAAAATCAGGGACAGAATTTATTCCAGGGTAAAAGAGGATGGAAAAAGGAAGCTCTGCAGAATTTGGCAGAATGTAATATAACATGAGAAAGGTTTGTTGGGGTATACTATATGGACATCATATTTCATGCCATTATATTTATAATCCATACTGTATCTAATGAAGAGAATATTTGGAAATTTTAATTAGTCATTGCTTCCTTTACAGCTCTATTTCTTCAAAAAAGGAATTCTTTCTCACAAAAGGAATTAATGATTATCCATCTTCTTCCAAATTCTCTTTTAAGTTGATAACCTCTTCTAGCTCATGGTGGCTAATTGCTTGTTTACTTTGTGGTATTGTAACATAATTTCCAAGACTGCATGAGTTATCAATAATAGATTCTTCTTGTACCTGGAAGTCTAGAGGTTGATGTGACTAACAACAAAGTATTGTGAAACTTTCTTGTGTGCTGAGGGTTATTGCGTGGTCACAGGTTGTTGCGTTGTATAGAAGGGTAGAACTCTGTCTCTTCCTCTGGAGAAAGAGAAAGCAGGAGTGTAAAGAACCAAACTCTCTGTTTTCAATACCACTTCTATAAAATACCTAATTGCATGCATGAGGTTGTATCTCCTAATGCTGTTGCACTGAATAATGTCAGCATGAAGTCTGGAGGGAATACCCTAACCCAAAGGATAATACTGTCTATGTTCACATAATGGTTACACGTAAACACCTATAGCGTTATCGTACCTGAAAGACAAACAATGTACATGTTTAATATTTTTTTACAATAGTATAAAATGATTTAATAAATTTGTTCAAAATGATCTCATTAACTTTAATTCTCAAATTGGTTTATTTGTGATACTTCAGATTTTAAGAAATATTGTCAACATATAAATGCACACGCATGCGCGTGCACATGCACATGCACACACACACACACACACACACACACAATCACTCAAACTAACTCATAGCACCCCAACTGAAAAATAAAGAATACAACATGTAATTGCTTTTATTAAGAGAGATTCTCTTCTTTCTTTCTTTCTTTCTTTCTTTCTTTCTTTCTTTCTTTCTTTCTTTCTTTCTTTCTTTCTTATCTAGTGCGTATGGGTATTTTGTCTGCATGCATACCTTAGTACCATATAAATGCTTAGCTTCCATGAAGACTAGAGGAAAGTGTTAGATCCTTGGGGACTGGAGTTACAGATAGTTATGAGTCACTATGGGGTTGTTTGTATTTGAATCCTGGTCTTTTGAATGACAAGCCGGTTCTCATAACTGCTGGGCCATCTCTCCATCCTTGGTAGTTGCTCTTTATCCAATACCTTTATAACATTCTCATATGCAAACAGGTTTTACTGATATTCTTTATACAAGAACTATACTCTTACTATACTTGTTCCAGTGAGGACCATTTCACCTGCCCAATGAGTCTCTTATCTAATTTCATTGCTTTTTTTTTCACACATTGCTTCCTCAAATATTCATGGTGTAGTAAAGCAGAATGTTGTGTTATCATTTTATTCAAATGACATTTTCTCTTGTTCATTACACTTAAGCCATTGTGTTCTTCAGGCTTTAATGTTCTCAAAAAGTTATCTCCATATCTCACTACTCAAATTTTCTCAATAACTACATTCACTGGCCTTCCAGGCCCTGTTATGTCCTTCCTTTGTACTCAGTTATATGTCCATCTCTTGTCCTTTTTGAGACAGGATCACTCTGTGTAGCCTGTCCTGGCCCTTAAGTCATCAAGATCTTGCCACCACTTTCCAGGAATTTAGACACCACATGCATGTCTCTCTCTCTATGCCTAGTTATCAATAACTACTTTCAGAGTCACGCCTGCAATGCTCAATCAAATGTCCAGCCCTTTTATTTCCTTATGCTAGCCATTTTTCAAGAAACACTCAAACCATCCTTTTATCTTCACTACTTTATTAGTATTATCTGATTTTACTGTATTTAGAATTTGCCCTACCCAAATAAATTTTTGAAGATTAGCAACTTGATGTTTTTTTTTTCTTTTAATCATGATATTCTATTATTAGATGACCCTTTTGTCTGTCTTTCTATATTGGAGCTTAAATTATCCTATCCTCATGCAATATGGGATCTGGTCTTAGAATGACAATATTAGGTAAGCAATGATACAGACCCAGGATCTCTCATAGCAAAATAATGCTGCAGTAAAATCTAAGATAGCACACGAGTGTTCACACAGAGCAAGTAGAGGTAGAGACTAAGTCACTGATTGCCTTTTGTGATGCCTAAATTAGATAAGAAGTCATAAAATATGTATGTGTGCATGTGTGTGTGTGTTTGTGTGTGTGTGTGTGTGTGTGTGTGTGTGTGTGTGTGTGTGTGTGTGTATGTGTAACAAGGTATCGACAAGAAAGCTAGGAATAACTCTAAAGAACAAAACAGCAACTACACTTAATTTTGTTCCTTTGTCTTTCTGCATGTCAAATACAAATACAATATCCCATGAGGCATAGATTTTATATAACCAGAAATTCTCAACTTCCCTAATGGAAACAATTAATGAGTTATAGACGAGAGTCTGTTTTATTCAGTGTTCCACTACTTTAACAAAAATGCTTTACAAATCAACTTAGAAAAGAACATATTTACTTTGGCTCTGGGTTTCAGAGATTTCAATCTATGAGTAGGTGGTGGCATATTTGTCTCATCTCAAGGTGAGGCAGGCTGTCATGGAGGGCAGCAAATATGGAATGAGGCAGACTACATACAGGACAAGAGGTGGAGAAAAGAGAAAGTGAGAGTTAAGGTGAAATAGAGAAGTTTTATGGTGATCCAAAATCTAGAATTCTATACAGATATCAAAGACTGGATGTAAAAGAGGCATCCTTACTCCATCAATATTCTATTATTTCTGTATCTTTCCAATTGTGCTACTACCTGGTCACTGTAGTTTAGCTCAACAGTTTTTAGGGGCATATTCTACATACAGACTACAACACAGACCAAGTAGTTTTATGACCTCCTTGATGAAATAATGTTCACAGGAATCCTGAAATGTTGCTGTTACTGATCTCTTTTGGACTTTTACCTGGAAGAAAAGTTTCTTTAAATATAAAGTATCCCAAATATGTCTCATGTGTTTGTAACTACTACTTTTTAAATTTAAACTGCAAACAAACCTGTCTGTGATTCTGGTAGCTAACAAATGTATCTCAGATGCTCTATACCTTTTGTCCATTCAAACACTGAGGTATCATCATCCTATCATATGTTGTCACAAGCATACATTGCAGCAGTAAGACTCTCTCAGCCTCCATTAAAAATAAAACCAGTCATTAAACATGGAAACCCCTCACTTGGCTTAATTGCTGTACTTACATGATTTCCCATTATGTTTGGCTGTCCAGAGAGAGTTGCTGATGGAGGACTTCCTCTTTATGTCTGCTCATCATCTATTCTGAAACTAATTTCAGTTTGTAGGGAAAAATGGCAGTTATACAGCCTGATTCTCAGCCAGAACAGTTTAGAAAACTGTCAAATAATCCATCCCTAACAAACTTGTGTAATTGTACATCTACATTATTTGGAATAGTTTAAATATCAAGGGTGAAATTTTTGGTTTATTTACCCAAATAACAAGTTATAAACAAGTTCTACTACATTCTTAGCTCCATGCTTTGACACTTTTCAATAACTGATTTTCCTTTATATTTGAAAATAACCAAGTTATTTTCAAGTTACTCACATAAAAATGTGTCATTATTTATAGTTTCAAATTCTAAAAGTTCATATTTTCATAATTCAAAAGCTATACAATGATATTACAGTATTGAAAACTGAATTCACATATATTATCTAGATCTCATCTGTCAGTCATCTATTTATATATTTGCATCTATAAAGATACATTTTTGCAGTGCTTAGCATTGAACAAGAGTCTTAGCACTTTAATCTGCTTGATAAGTGCTAAAGAATGTACCCCTGAGCTACATTTTCAGCCAACATCTCTTGTTTTTGTTTTGTATTATATATAGCCATGTCTTGATCTCTTAGTCATACACTTCTAAGAAATTAGTGTACATTTCATTTTACTAAGGAGTATTAGGGCTTACATGATCATAACAGATAATACTCGAAATACACAATGCTTCTTTAGTAGCAATATATTTTGTTATGCCTGTAGAGAGACTATGGCTATATGCCAAAGTAGATCTAACTTTGGGGGGTTATCCAAGTTAGTGAGCCCACCCGAGATATGTGAGCAATATCAATTTATCTCTCTCTCTCTCTCTCTCTCTCTCTCTCTCTCTCTCTCTCTCTTTCTATGTGTGTATGTTTTAGTGCAGCACTTGTGTACATGTGTTTATCTAAGTTCTTCTATTACCAATAAAGACTCGAGAGTCAGATATTGGGATAAAAATCTGATAGATCAATGAAGCAGCAGAGAAGTGACCAGCTGTCCTTCTCTCCATACTTTCCAGATCGGAGTCTGAAAAATCTTCAAGTCTCTCCCTACTTCTTTCTTTGTGTCTTCTCTATTCATATTCCTGGCTTCTGTATGACTAATTCCGGTCAGTTGGGAGATGGCTCCTCCCCCTGATTCAAGGATAGCTTTATTAACACAGTCTTGGGGTGTCATAGTATAACCAAATATCCCACAACACATACATGTGCACATGAAGGATAGAGGTTGATCAAGTGTCTTTCTTGCATACTCTCTTATTTATTGACAAGGTTACTTGTTGAACTTGGAGTATATCAACATCTCAAATGGCTGGACAACAAACCCTCCTGTCTCTATCTCCCTAGTGACTCCAACATTATGACATCATACCCAGTATGTTTATATAGTTCTGAAGAAACAAATTCAGGTCCTCACACTTGCACTAACTGACAGATCCATCTCCCAAGTCTATTGTCAACTTTTGGACAACATTGAACTAGCAATCCCCAAGAATAAATGATATAGAAATTCTCCTCCAAGAATTAGGATCATTAGTAGAGGAATGATTGTCTTGATTTTCAAAGTAATGATATAAGTATAGAGTAACTTTTCCTGAAATATAGAACAAGAATTAAAGAGATGGTAGTATTTGGAAATTCTTAGTTTGATGTTTTACTTATGTTTTCTATGAGATGTTCATGTTAATATGGTCCTATGCCCCATAAGCATGTATAAAGTCTTTATGTTTTGTTATGACACAGTTTAAGACAAAGTTGCTTAGGCTATCTTGTGTTAACTCAGGTATGAAGAGTGTTTTTGGTAGCCATACTCAAAGTAACAAAATTGCAAGAACAGAATACATATTGATTATTGAAAAAATGTGAAAACATGCAATTACCTGGAAATAGAATAATCTAATTGGAGAGAATATGAGAAAAAAATGAAAATATTTGGAATTCCTAACATGTGTTGTATTATTCAATGAAGCAGAGGAATGATATTGTTTATTTACTAAAACGATCCATGTAAGTAGACTGAGTTTTTATAAAGTAAACATTAACAAACATTTACTTTATATTTTTCTGGCTCTAACAGTCATTCTTTTTTTTTTTTTTTTTTTTTTTTGGTTTTTCGAGACAGGGTTTCTCTGTGTAGCTTTGCGCCTTTCCTGGAACTCACTTGGTAGCCCAGGCTGGCCTCGAACTCACGGAGATCCACCTGGCTCTGCCTCCCGAGTGCTGTGATTAAAGGCGTGCGCCACCACCGCCCGGCCTCTAACAGTCATTCTAACTTTACCACACTACAAAATTTCTAATAGCAGTCACACGTGATCAGAAAACAACTTACACAGCTGAAAGAAAATAAAGAAGCCAAATCTGTACAATGGGAAAAAAAAGCATCTTCAACAAATGGTGCTGGCATAACTGGAGTCAATATGTAGAAGATTGCAAATAGAACTGTATCTGTTACTGTGCACAAAACTTAAGTCCAAATGGATCAAAGACCTCAACATAAATCCAGTTACTCTGAACCTGATAGAAGAGAAAGTAGGAAGTAATCTTGAATGCATTGGCACAGGACATCACTTCCTAAATATAACACCAGTAGCACAGACACTGAGAGAAACAATCAATCAGTGGGACCTCTTGAAACTGAGAAGCTTTTGTAGAGCAAAGGACATGGTCAACAAGACAAAGTGACAGCTTACAGAATGGGAAAAGATCTTCACCAACTCCACATCTGACAGAGGGCTGATATCTAGAATATATAAAGAACTCAAGAAACTAGACATCAAAATACCTAACAGTCCAATTAAGAAATGGGCTATAGAGCTAAACAGAGAATTCTCAACAGAGGAAGCTCAAATGGCTGAAAGACATTTAAGGAATTGCTCAACATCCCTAATCATCAGGGAAATGCAAATCAAAATGACTCTGAGATACCACCTTACACCCATCAGAACGGCTAAGATCAAAAACACTGAAGACAGCTTATGCTGGAGAGAATGTGGAGCAAGGGGAACTCTCCTCCACTGCTGATGGGAATGCAAGCTTATACAGCCACTTTGGAAATAAATATGGCACTTTCTTAAAAAATTGGGAATCAATCTCCCTCAAGACCCAGCTATACCACTCTTGGGCATATTCCCAAGGAATTCTCAATCATATCACAAGGGCACATGCTCAGCTATGTTCACAGCAACATTGTTTGTAATAGCCAGAACCTGGAAACAATCCAGATGCCCTTCAACTGAAGAATGGATAAATAAAATGTGGTACATATACACAATGGAGTACTACTCAGCAGAGAAAAACAAGGATATCATGAGGTTTGCAGGCAACTGGATCTAGAAAAAATCATTCTGAGTGAGGTAACCCAAACTCAGAAAGACAAACATGGTATGTACTCACTCATAGGTAGATACTAGATGTAAAATAAAGGATGACTAGACTGCTAGTCACAACTCTAGGGAGGCTATCTAGTAAAGAGGACCCTAAGAAAGACACAAGGATCACCCAAGGACAGAGAAATTAATGAGATCTACATGAGCAAACTGGACTTGAGAGGGTGGGGTAATGAAGGACAAGGGTCGAGGGAAAGAGAGCTTAGGGGAGGGAGATATCCCAGGTGGATCAAGAATAGAGAGGGAGAACAAGGAAAGAGAGACCATGATAAATGAAGACCCCATGGGAATAGGAAGAAGCAAAGTGCTAGAGAGGTCCCCAGAAATCCACAAAGATACCTCCACAATAGACTACTGGCAGTGGTGGAGAGAAAGCCCAAACTGACCTACTCTGGTGATTGGATGGCCAAATACCCTAACTGTCATGGTAGAACTCTCATCCAATGACTGATGGAAGCAGATGCAGAGATCCACAGCCAAGCACCCGGCCGAGCTCCAGGAGATCTGTTGAAGAGAGAAAAGAGGAATTCTATGAGCCAGGGGCATTAAAATCATGATGGGGAAACATATAGACATTCCTTACTTCAGTTTTTTGTCTTATGTTTTAGAAGAAAGAATGAGGTCAAAATAATATAGTGTTTTAGAAATCCAGAGCTTAGTCTGGCTTGAGAGCAGACACTTGTAATCTTAATTTGGAACACTGAGGTAGGGAGATAACAGAGAATATGAAGTCAGCTTGGTTTGCTTTGGAAGATCCTGTACCAAATAAAACCAAATAAATAGATGGATATATATACAAATAGATAGATAGATAGATAGATAGATAGATAGATAGATAGATAAACAATTAAAATTAACAATTAACCAATACAAAAACAGAACCAAAATGAGAGAGAAGAAAGAAAAACATTTAGTACAAGTGTACAAAGCTGTTGCCTCACTTTCTAAAAAACAGTTAAAACTCCCATATTTATAATACAAATTTTCTAGAATGAATGAAATAGTCTGAACTGCTCCTAGAATTCAGTCCTCAATCTTTGAGCTACTTCACTGTGATAGATAGTTGTTTGGTCTACTTAACCCAAGTTATAATCTTCTGAAAAGGAAGAACTTCGTTTCTGAACATGCTTCCATCAGATAGGGCAGTGGGTAAATTTATGGGCATGGTTTCTTGACTGATGATTGATGTAGGTAGGAGCAGAGTATGGTGGGCTGCATAAGGCCTTGGCAGGTGGTCCTGTGCAATAAAATAAGGCAGGCTGAGAAAGACATGTAAATGGTGTTCATCCCTGCCTCTGCTTTAGTTCCTGCCTCCAAGTCCCTGCCTTGAGCTCCTGCCGTGACTTCCCTTCATCACTGAGAGTATTCTATCAAGTGAAACAAACCATTTCTTTCTCACGTTGTTTGACATGTTGTTTTATCACAGCAATACAAAGCAAACTAATGCAAAAATTGGTGCCAGGATTTTGTAATAGTGCTGTGAAAGGCCGGACCACATTGATATTGGAGGATTGTGAAGAATTTTGAAACTTTGGTACTGAAAATCTGTTAGGTTTTTGGAATTTACCAGCCTCTTGCAGTAGCCTGGAAGATAATATTGAGAGCAATGCAGACAACGGAGACCTGGTTTGTAAAATTTCAGAAAAAGGGGAGTGCCTCAGAGAATCCTTCAGGGCCATTCATCTGATTCTTTAATTAATAACATCTAATTTCTTCTCAGATGGGGCTGAAGAATAAGTTGGAATTAAGATGAAACCAGGATCATTGAGGTGAAATCTAGGAAATCTTTTCTGCCAATCAGCACACAGAAGTCTGGGCCTGGTATCTATCTCAACCTAGCAGCCAAACATTATAATGTGTTGTGGTATCAGTTTTAGCAGAATTGCTAAATTCAATTGCATGATTGAAGAGAAAATGGAGAGAAATTAAAGGCTGTCACTGTGGGAGGGCAGGAGATGCCACTGGTAAAGGTCAAACCTTAGCTGCAGTAGAAATCCCAGGATTGAGAAGTCATTAGAAAAAGTTGAAGCTTGGTACCAAGTGGCATGATCAAGTCCCTGAACAGAACCCAGTGAAGGCTATTGGTGAAGACTTGCCGAGTGGTAAGAGAGCCTAGACTATTGGAGATGCTACGACCATGGCATGAGTGCCCACTGAGTCTATGAGACAATCTATGTCTTTGGGCATGGCAGAGCCAGTAAGTGGAGCTTCCCAAGCCTTTTAGAATCCAGAAGATTGTGAGTGAATCCCAGATTTGGGATATGAGCTGCAGAATTTGATTTATGCTTATGGGTGCTGGTTTGCTTTTGATTCATTTTAACTTTTCCTTGGTTCTTTCTTCCTGGAGTAAGAAAGTATTTGACTTGTTTTTGGTTACATAGGATCCCATAGTTGATAGTCTTTGGCTTTTAAAGACTTTTGCTTTGAAAGAGAAATATAGACTGTAGCCAGAAGTTTCTCTGGGTCCTGCTTGGCCCCAAGGACCCACAGCCGCTTATAAAATAATCATTCAGAGGCTTATATTAATTATCAATTGTATAGCCTAATGGCTCAGGCTTTGTACTAGCTAGCGTTTATATCTTAAATTAACCCATTTCTATTAATCTATGTTTTGCCACATGTTCCATGGCTTTACTGGTCTGCTGGCATTTTGCTCCTTGGGCTGGCTGGTATCTCTCTGCCTCTCCTTTCTCTTCCTGTCTATCTTCCTTGAATTTTCTACCTGGCTTCATCCTGCCCTGTCATAGGCCAAACGGCTTTATTTATCCACCAAATAGAGCAAAACATATTCACAGTATACAAAAAGGCATCCCACAACAATTCCCCTTTTCTTTCTAATCAAAAAGGAAGGTTTTAACCTTAATGTTGTAAAACTGCATATAACAAAACAGTAATCAAGCAAGACTGGGCCTGCCTCAACTGAATCTACCAGGCTGAACTGAATCCCCAGGGGAGTCCTTGCCTTGGAGGAGGTAGGAATTGGGGGGGACTGGGGAAAGGGGGGGACGGGAGGAGGGAGGACAGGAGAATCCGAGGCTGATATGTAAAATTAAATTAATTATAAAATTAAAAAAAAGAATTACAGTTATAATACTTAGTCTATTTGTATTTGGCAAAATTAAAGAAAATATTCTATCATTTCTCTTTGATTTGTTCAAGTTACTCTCCACCTCCCCTCCTCTCCCTTCCCCTCCTCTCCCCTCCCCTCCAGCCCCACTCTCTTTCTGTCTCTCCTTAGAAAAGAATAGGCTTTATTATCTTCATGAATTTATTTTTAAGGTAATGAAGCCTGATCTTTTCTAAGGAGAGAAAGAAAGACTGCAGACATCATAACTAAGCACTGGACCAAGCTCCTGGAGTTCAGCTGAAAAGAGGGATGAGGGATTACATGAGCAAGGGGGGCATCAAGATCATGATGGGGAAAGACAGAGACAGCTGACCCTACTTGGTAGCTCTGCAACTCTGAACTGACAGCTGGGGAACCTGCATAGGACTGACTAGGCCCTCTGAATGTGGGTGACAGTTCTGTGGCTTGGGCAATTTGTGGGTCTCCTGACAGTGGGACCAGGATCTCTCTCTCTCTCTCCATACATATATATGGAAGTATACTTGCTCAGCCTTGATACAGAAAGTAGCAGCTTTGTCTTGCCTCAACTTGATATGCCAGACTTGGTTGACTCCCCATGGGAGGCCTTAACCTCTCTGAGGAGAGGATGGGGGTAGAGGTGGGGGACAGAGAGCAGGAGGAGGGGAGGGAGGGAGAGCTATGGTTGGTATGTAAAATGAAAGAAACTGTAGCTAAAGTTTTCCTGCCTGGCCCATAGTCAGGACAAATCTCTATCACCTGCCAGTCCCACAGCCGCTCAGACCCGACCAAGTAAACACAGAGACTTATATTGGTTACAAACTGTATGGCCGTGGCAAGCTTCTTGTTAACTGTTCTTACAGCTTAAATTAATCCATTTTTATAAATCTATACCTTGCCACGTGGCTTGTGGCTTACTGGCATCTTCACATGCTGTTTGTTATCATGGAGGCTGGCAGTGTCTCTGACTCAGCCTTCCACTTCCCAGCTTTATTCTCCTCCTTGTCCTGCCTATACTTCCTGCCTGGCCACCGGCCAATCAGTGATTTATTTATTGACCAATCAGCAACACTCTTGACATACAGACCAACCCACAGCAAGAAACATTTAAATAAAAAAAAATAATTAATCCAAAAAAAATGCAGGATTTTAAGAGATAACAGCCAAACTTGACAAAATTAAATATAATAAGATGAGGAAAAAACTTTCTCATTATAGTTGCACAGTGTAACCTAACAGGAAGCAAAGAGTTCCAAGAGTAGGCAAAAGAGCCAGAGACCCACTCATTCTTAGAGTCAGGAATCCTACAAAAAAACTAAGCTATCTGAGTGATGGTGGCACACACCTTTAATCCCAACACTCGGGAGGCAGAAGCAGGCAGATCTCTGTGAGTTCTAGGCCAGCCTGGTCTAGAGAATGAGATCCAGGAAAGGCACCAAAACCACAGGGAGAAACCCTGTCTCAAAAGACAAAAACAAACAAAAATCAAAAACAAAAAACAATAAAAACCAAACAAAAAGAATAAGTTAAAAAATACTAAGCTAAAGCTATAGTATATGCACAGAGGACCTGGTGTAGACCCATGTAGGTACTGTGTTTACCGCTTTGGTTTCTGTGAGTTCATATGTGCCTTTGCATATTTGACTAAGAAGGTTGTATTCTCTTGGTATCCTCTATAGATGTAACAGTCTTATTAAATAAGAAACACAGAGCCAAATGCAGAGTTAAAAGCCCAAGAGGTCAGAGCAGTAGCTAAGAACTGAGACTAAAACCGCCTTCTTATCACCTGTGGCCGCTGCCGTCCTTCCCCTGAGAAAGAGACCTACTTCCTGTGTGTCTGTCTTTTTACTGACTTTCTGTTCTGCCTTCTCATTGGTTGTAAACCCAACCACATGACCTCCTTGTCACTGCCTGTCTATACAGACCTCCAGGTCTTCTATGGTTTTATTGAGATTAAAGGCATGTGTCTCCATGCTGGTGGTGTCCTTGAACACACAGAGATCTGTTTTCATGTGATCAGTACCACCACTGCCAGACTTCTGCTATGGCTTGCTATTAGCTCTGACCCCCAGGTAACTTTATTTATTAACATACAAATAAAATCAATTTTAGCACAAATAAAATATCACCATAATCCTCTATCTTCTCTGGCTCATTCTGATTTCTTTACTGCCAGATTCCCTGAGAATTGAGGGAAGGGAATTGATGAAGACCTCCAATTTAGACTCTTTCTACACATTATACCTGACTGTGTTACTTTTCTTTTTAATCTAATAAATTTATTTTCTTGGAGAGTCTATTCCTGCTTAAGAATCATGTCAGCTGAGCCAAAGGCCTTATAGTGTTGGTGTTTCATTTAATAGACTCTTAAATAACACTGTATTTGAACTTACATGAGTTGATATTGTCTAGAATTATAGACATGTAAAACTCATGTTTCTCACATTTTATAATGTACAAGTTTTAAATTTCAGTTTGTTATCTTCTAGATATGATTCACAATAATTTGTAGAAATTTAAATATGTATGTATTACATAATAATTATAGTAATAATAATAATATATGGTTGATAATCTCAAAAAGGAAGAAGATCCAATGGGCTAAAGGAATTTATAGTTTATTATTTACAACATTTAGAAGATGGTGAAATCTGAATTTTCATATTTATTAATATTTATGATTTTTCTACACTTTCCATAAAAGACTGTATCATTAGCCAGAGATTTTATTTTAGGTTCAATTTTAACTGGAACAGTGTTTAACAACAATAACAAAAAGACTGTGAGAAAATTATGAAGTGATTGAAAGTTTTTATTTTTAAAACACAAAGAAGTTTAATGATTTTTAAGCAAGCTTGAAATGAAAGTCAGAGAGGTCACTAATGATATAAACAGAGCCCTTAAACGGATGAATATGCATGCAGCATAATGATCTACCCCTATAAGTCTGTATCTTGACCCTAAAACACAAATTCAGCCAGCTCTTATTCATTTCGAAGAGGAAAAAAATATGGAAATTCTAATTACTGGCTTGAAATTTAAACATCTTGGAAGTTGTCATTTCTTTCTTCAAACACAGACATGTCTGAAGAAAGTGAAAAATCAATGATTTCTTTTTATATCTATTGTAGAGTTAAACAAATACAAATTATTGCCAAAAAGGGATGGATACCCAGATTTAGTTTAACAAAATGTGTTAAAATTCTAGTGCTGGAGGCAGGATTGAAATGATCACCTAAACTGAGAATCATGTATTGATAGAGGCCGGTGTACATGTTAATTTATTGCAGACCAAAATTTTGTAATTTATTTATTTATCCATTAATTCTACAAAGATGCATATGAGAGAGATCTGCAAGGTTGTAATGCTGTGATATTCTGTTCCCCAATATATCATGCACCCTAATAAATTTATCTGGGATCAGAGAACAGAACAGCCACTAGACAGACATAGAGGCCAGAAAATGGTGGCACTCACACCTTTAATTCTGCCATTCTGGAGTTCAAAGCCACAATGGAAGTAGCCAGGCATGGTGACTCATGCCTTTAATCCCAGGAAATGATGGCAGAAAGCTGAAAGGTATATAAGGCATGAAAACCAGGAACTAGAGCCTGGTTAAGCTTTTAGGCTTTTGAGCAGCAGTTCAGCTGAGATCCATTTGGATGAGGACTGAAAGGCTTCTAGTCTGAGCAAACAGGATCAGTTGAGGAACTGGCAAGGTGAGGTGACTGTAACTTATTTTGCTTCCAGCATTCACCTCAATACCTGGCTCCAGGTTTGTTTTTATTAATAAGACCTTTTAAGATTCGTGCTACATTGTATATTCTTTTTTTTTCTTCAGAGCCATTGGAGTTTCAAATGGTGAAAATAAAGATAAATGAATAAAGTAAGATTATTTTTAGAAAAGTCCTTTGTGAATGTGGGTAAGGCCAGAGGAAAAAAATATTTTCAAATATTTGCAACATATTCTGTTCTCTGTAACTTTTATGTTTCCACACACATATCAACAAAATAAAACTTAATACAAAATATAGAAATAAAATTTATTTTGTCAAAGCTTAATAAATTTGAGGTAGGAAAATGGCCACTTCAAGTCCATCTAGCATTCTGGCCTCTCATAAACAGCAGGGACTTGCGAGGATGCTAGGGACCTCTTCTGAAATTCAAAGCACGCAAAGAAACACACTCACAGAGACCTAATCTGAGCTTATCAAATGTTTCCCACTGGCCTACACCTTATCAACACAGGGCAGGTGTTTATATTATACTGGATTACAACAAAGGGTACGGGAAGATCCAGGTCCTGTTTCAAAAGATAATAGAACAACTAAATGAGAACAAGAGACAAGAGTGTGACCTCTAACAGCAAAATCTATAAACTTTAGCGAACATTAATAGTCCCTCCTCTGCTTCATGAATATAAATTCAATAGCTAATGCCTCTTTACCTTAATGCTTTACACATGACTTATCATCACTATTGTTTTGTGTTTCTTTCCTTATTTCTGTCTTTTGTATGAAATTGTATAAGGATTTCTGAAGGCCAACGTATATCCACACACATGCAGTGAAGTAATGGACTGTGAATTTAAAGCAGTTCTCATTAATATGTGATAGGCGCCTGCAGAAGTTAAAGAAACACACAAAACTATGTGTAATGTAAGCGTGAAGGAATTCTGAAACAGTGATTTTTAATTAGTGTTAGAAATCAGAGATACTGCAAAGGAATATCCATGGCTGGCTCACTAATATGATATGTATCATTGAGGGGAAAAATAACTGATGTGATAAAAGTTTGTCAGGAGACGTAAAAGAGCCTGAAGACTCTAAGAAAAGGTCTAAGAACTGTAACACTAATAAAACAATGTATTTTATGTGTAAAGGGAATATCAGACCAGAGGGAAAAAAATGAGAATACCTAATGTAATCATGGTTAAGAATTTTCTAAAATTAATGCCACCAAAATTCTGCAGATCTCAGAAAACAAACAAAATGTCTGAGGCTGAGTCAAAAGAAAAGTTAGTAACTGTCAAACTGCACAAACCAACGACAAAATGTCAAACATGAGATAGAGACACAGAAAACGAACACACACACACACACACACACACACACACACACACACACACACACACAGAGGGCTGGGACAGATTTATGCTGAGCTTATTTCCATGCTGGGATCTCTGTGGCAAGATTGCTACAGTGTTGAGAGTAAAAGAAAAGCAGGATGAGCACCCCAACCTAAATTTCTATGTTCATAAGAGTTATGCAGTAAACGGTGGACATAAATAACACTTTTACCGAACAGACAAAAACTGACTTTCTTTGCCAGTGGATGTATCATCATAATGTATGCAAACAATTCCTTCATTGAAAAATGAAATATTATAGGGCAGAAGCTTGACTCTATACAAAGAGTCACAGAGAAGGAATTAAGAAAACTGATATTTTATAACTCTTTTCAATTTCCTTAACAGATAATTAGTTCCCAAAGTAATGGTAATAATCAAACAATAAATTTGAAAACATTTATAATAATGTTTTCATTGTAGAGTGCAGTACATAAATACATACATATTGACATATTATTTCAGGTTTTAGATAAATAAATTGCGTGACAGCAAGGCTGCATGAAATGGGAATTTCGAAGTGACATGCTCTGCTGTAGGGCAGAGGAGTTAATTTCAAAGCAGTGACAGCTAATTAATATCTATTCTATATGACTCTGGAGTTCTCAAAATGTGGATTATATAAATGACAACAGACGCGCTATTGAGAACGAGGAACACAGAAGGCTTTTGTAAAAATCCCTGCAGACAAAGTAACAACCAAGACAGAAAGTCATCAGAGAGAACTCTTAAAAATTCTGACAAGGATGTTGAAGAGTAGCTCTCCACAACTAATGCCTCCTAGTGGGGGTGAAAATGGAGAAAGACTCGGTTGTTTGGAAGGGGCTAGCTACCAGGAGTTTGACCATGCTCCAGGGAGCACATTGGCAACACAAATTGGAATTTTTTTCTTTTGGGGAAGGTCATAAGGGTGAGGAGGCATATTTGGTAGGACTGAGAAGTGAGAGTGATTGAGGTACATCATGTGAAATTTTCAAATAAACAATAATCAATATAAATATTGTGTTGGGGAAAATCAATTAAAAATTAACCTGGTTTCCTGGTCCCCCCCCAAAAAAACCTGTCTTATGTAAATGAGATGCTTTTTCCACCATAAAATCTTCTCTTCTGGATGAGGAAGGGGCCTCACAAGGCTAAGGAAATAAGTGAATCTCACAAATTTTTGGAAATTAAACAAAACTTATAAAACAAAACAAGGCTCTAGACTCTTCTGAAGCTTAAAGGATTTATAAGGCCTGTCCATAAAGATATACAAGTAGTAGAAATGGGTGAGAAGCACAGAATCTCCAGATAGATGAGCTGGCAGCAAGCTGTACGTGGTGTTCTAGACATGCAGGCCCATGCTTGCAATCCCTCATTTATGCATATGTAAATAATTCCAGGAAACTCACTGTTTCACTGAGCTAAACTATGGTAGAGACATTCCCATGGCCTGTTATTGGGTCCCCTTCTGGATGAATAGACATTCATTGCACCTTTCTAAGTAACCAAACAGCAAAGCTAAACTTTTGTGTTACTGAACTAACTTATAATTTGAAATATTTATATTTATATTTATAATTTAAAATATATATGCTGTGGGATGTTCTGTATGGCAAATGTGTTGCTAATTAGTCAATAAATAAAACACTGATTGGCCATTGGCTAGGCAGGAAGTGTAGGCGGGACAAGGAGGAGAATAAAGCTGAAAAGTGGAAGACTGAGTTAGAGAGACACTGCCAGCCGCCACGATGAGAAACAGCATGTGAAGATGTGGATAAGCCATGAGCCACGTGGCAGGGTATAGATTAATGGAAATGGATTAATTTAAGCTATAAGAACAGTTAGCAAGAAGCCTGCCACGGCCATACAGTTTGTAACCAATATAAGTCTCTGTGTTTACTTGGTTGGGTCTGAGTGGCTGTGGGACTGGCAGGTGAGAGAGATTTGCGCTGACTGTGGGCAAGGCAGGAAAACTCAAGCAATATATATATATCTTTAGCAATATATATATATATATTTATATATATATATAGCAATATATATAGTTCATGTATAAGAAAAATAATAGAATATACTCTCGCAGTATATTCTATATATCCTATATATCCTTCAGCATGAAGGACTTCGTTACATATTATGTTGGAAAGAGAATCTGCAATATTGACTCCTTAAGAGATAACTCATAGTATCATTTCATCTTCTGTGATGAATAAATGTAAATATTTGATGGTGCCAAGAAACTTTCCCTGCTTTCTAATAGAAATGGTTTGCTATTCCTTTATTATTACTGCTGCAATTTTATATGTGAAATTACATATTTCAAAGATTTCTAAGGATCCATGTGAACAAGACAGAGAATACTAAGTCCTCTTTTTTCCTGGTAAATTGTTGGTTGAGGAGGACATCCTTGTATTATACAGACTATATAATGATGACATAGCAATTCAGATTTTTATTTTAAGTTTCATTTTTTTTTTTATAAAACAACTACTGAACTTTACAATGGTGCATTATTATCTGGAGTACATATCTGAAATTTATATTTTTTCCCTGTGAATGCAGTCTCTTGTGTTATCAATTTCTGTCCTTGTATCATGAGTGATATAGTACTTTAGATTACTGGGTAAAGGTCTAATTTGGAAGACTGACAGAAATCATGTTTAAAGGGAAAATAACCAATAAACTTCTTCACTTTTTTATTAAATAAGATAACCAATAAAGTGAATGAAAATAATTTTTTTAAATGTTTATTTTTATTATCTTGCGTGTGTATGTATAACATATTTGGATAGGTATCTGTAACATGAATTGCTAAATGGTCTTTTAATAAAAAAAAAAAACCCAGAACCAGATATTGAGGTGAAAGCTGAAAGATCAGAGAAGCAGAACAAGCCACAGCCACCACCTCTTACCTCACCAAGTCCTCAGCCTGAAAGAACTCACCCAATAGGCCTCTAGCTGAATTACCTTCCTCAGCCAAAAAGGCTTCTAGTTTCTGTCTCCTCACGCCTTATATGCCTTTCCCTGCCCAGCCATTAAAGGAGGTGTGCTTCCCAAGTACTGGGATTAAAAGTATGTGCCACCACCGCCTGACTCTGTTTCTCTCCTAGACTGAATCTATCTCATGTAGTCCAGGGTAGCTTTGAAATCACAGACACCCACACTGATCTCTACCTCCCAAGTGCTAGGATTAAAGGTTTATGCCACCACTGCCTGGCATCTATGTTTAATCTAGTGGTTTGTTCTGTTCTCTGATATTCAGGAAATTTTTTTTTTGGGGGGGTTACACAACATATCACCACGGTTATCCACAGAAGCTTGGAGAATGTCTCAAGTTGCCTGGAGTTACAGATGGTTGTGTGCTACCTGTGTGTGTTCTGGGTACCAGACTTTGGTCCTCAGGGAGGGTAGCAACTCCTCTTAAATTCTGAGCCATTTGATTGGTCACTGAATGCCCGGTGCAGTAATAAAAATGGCGTCCGTAATTAAGAGTCTGTACCCGTTTTCTGGATGACTGAAACAGTAATGTCAAGGAGATGGAGAATAACGCAGGACTTTCACAGCTTCTCACAACTTCTTCATAGCTGGTTCGGTAGGTAGGTATTGTAGCTTTTACCATATGTTGCACAGCATTTCAAAGCATGTAAGTTCCTATTTTCTGTACTTTTTGTTGCAAGAGGTGTTGAACATATCTTTTTGTGTTTTAACTAATGATCTTGTAAATAGTTTGTTGTTGGATGCTCTTACTATTAGGGCTTCTATCTATTTTTATGCTAATCTTATCTAAATTCTATTTTTATATACTGGATTCTATTTATATGCATTCACAAATATTGTTTTATGCATTTATATTTCAATTAATATGGGAACACGCAGCCAAATGTTGAGTTGTAAACTAGAAGTATAATAACGCTAACTTTATTATTTTAGGATATAGTTGTCTGGCTGTGGAGGGATCCATGTAACTTCTTCGGGGAACAATGCCTGAGAATAGCATGAGTGGTTCTCCTGGAGGCAAGAACCCTGGAGACTCTGACCCACTTGGCAAGAACCTGTGAACAGTTCGCTGCATTATTCTGGGCATGTGTGCTATGTGCTCTCCTTGCTATCACTAGGCTAGCCATACTGTTTGCCTGAATGAGTCACAGTGGGTCATGAAGTTTAATCTTATTTGCATATTTGTATAACTGTTCTGGAAATAATGATTTGAACAATAAGAGCTTTAAAGAAAGGCTATTAAATAGGTGGTATCATGACTTAATAGGAACACTCAAAAAACAGGGAATGAAGTAGAATTATAGAAAACTACAGTTCCCTAATTTCTAATAACTGTGCCAATACCACAAGTAGTTAAGGGAGATAGACTTAAGGACAAGAGACAAGCAATGTCAACTATTCAGAGTAAGTTTCGAAGTTGTGTTGCCTATAGGATAAATAGAAAAACCTGGTATGCTCTCAGAGACGAGAGAGTACTACAAACCATAGAACTGATTGATCCAGGTTTGGCTGGTGAGTTGACTGTGAGAACCCAGACCCTAGCAGATGTAAACGGTAATCACAAGAGACAAAGCTGTCTCTCATTTTGCATGATGCTGTAATCTCAGGTTCTGCCAGCTGAGCACACTGTTCTATCTGTAGGTGTGTCTAGTTAGAAAAGTTCCTTTGTATCTTGCAAAACTGCTTATGCTTCTGATGGTGTAGATATAGATCAAAAAGGTAATGGCTACCTGTCAAAGAGTTAGAGATGGAGGGAATAAGGCAAGGGAAAAAACTAGTAATTATTGAAACTATTTTTCAGAAATTTAACAAGTAAAACCTGGTTGTAAAACTGTTCGTGCCAGCCACTGAAACTGTATAAATAAAGATGGCTCAAGCTATCCATGGCCACTTGTTTGAACAACAGGCGGTTACAGTTTCTTATTGGCACTGACTCCACACATCCATCCGTAGTCATTGAACATGTCTGGCACAAGGCCTCCAGCAAGCCTGGAGAGATACCACAATAGTTAAGAGCACTCATTGCTCATGCAAAGGCCCTGATACCAATTTTCAGCATATAGTGGATCACACCCATCCATAACTTCAACAACAACACAATAAAGCAAGATAAACTTACCTACTGTAACTATCACCACTTATCAGCTAACCCAGTAGCAACCAGTTTAATATAAGACAAGCAAAACATTAGAAATAGACAAAAATTATGGTATAAAAGTTATAAATTATTAAAATAATTATATTAATACTGTAAGATTAATGACAATAAGGTGAATGTACAAAATTATTTTTGTCCCAATACAAGTAATAAGTCAATACAAACTAAAATATTGAGAAACTTTACAATTGATAAATAAACTAGAATTATATTTATATGATAATGAAATGTTAATAAAGTGTTTTCATCCTCTAAAACTAAACATCAAAATCATATGTACGTAAATTATCTATAAATGTGCAAAATACATAAGTAGATGAATGTAACTTTATTGTAAATTATTGTACTGAGTTATCTAAATTTTTTATTTATTTTCAAATTAAATTATTCAAACACACAAAGTTCTAGCTATGTCTGGTTGTCAAAAATTTATAACCACGTCAACAGTTTCTAGAAAAATCAATCTTGAAATTTCATTTCAAAATTAAACCAACCATTTAGTACCTAAAATTGATTGACATAAATACAAGGAAGTACAATTAGAGCCAAGGCAGCAGAATAAGAATCTGGAATCAAAATCCCAATAATAAAGTCATTTATTTTATGAAACAAATGAGTATTTACCATAGAAAAGGATGAGCTTCAGATATTATTGTATATTCATATTTAGAAAAATATAACTCTTTAGATCCCATCAATAACAGGTGAATTACACACTGAATATCTCATCTTTTATCATTATTTCTGATCTATCTGTTGTGCTTCAAGCAATTTTTCTTATACTTTGCTGCATATAAGAAGTGGATCATTGCCGGGCGGTAGTGGCACACGCCTTTAATCCCAGCACTCGGGAGGCAGAGGCAGGTGGATCTCTGTGAGTTCGAGGTCAGCCTGGGCTACCAAGTGAGTCCCAGGAAAGGCACCAAAACTACACAGAGAAACCTTGTCTCGAAAAATCAAAAAAAAAAAAAAAAAAAAAAAAAAAAAAAAAAGAAGTGGATCACATAATTTAACTATGTGTAAATGAAATAATTACTTCACATCTATTCTAACAAGCACTCTTTTACTCTATGTTCAATATTCTCAAATTCCTCATTTCTCACCTGCTTTCTGTTTATAACAACTCCATGTCAACTCCATGAATGTCTCCTACATGGAGTAATGAAATGATTTCTAAGCCTATTGTCTAACCTAGCCTTACTCTTCAACAGCTATCCTCTCAATACAGCCACTGTGTTGATCAATTGAGTGTGCCATACAATAAGTCAGATTGTGTTGGCTTTTTTAAAGGGTGGATAGCAACCTTACTTACTCCCCTGCTTGAGATACTCTCTTCTCACACCGCTATGTCTTTAATCTTTTTATGGATGCTCCTCTTTGACTGCTTGGCTTCTTTAGTGGCCTGAGAACATGAGGCAGGTTTCTGTTTCCAAGGCTTTGTTTCTCCTCCTTGAAATGCTCTTTCACTGGTTTCTCCATGGCTCACTTCTGCACCTCTCTCAAGTCTTGTGGACTTTTTCAATCTTGTTATACAAGGAGTATCTTCTTTCTCAAAACCTAAAACTGCAAACCCTTCCCAAACCCACAATTCCTTTTCCCACATTCTGTGGCAATAAATTAGTTTTTGTTTTCTACCTGACACTTCCACTCTGTGTGAGCTCTGTTGGAAGGAAAAAAATCTGTTTCTGTTTTGCACTTATTTATTCATAACACCTAAGAAGGTGTTTGATATGAAACAGAATATCTCCAGCCAACATTAAATGATGTGTAACATTTTCTACTCAAGCGAACATGATTCAACACCTCTGGAGTTTCAATCTCTTACTTATGTACAGGTAGCAGTGATTAAAACTCTTCACCAAACTAGTACTAAGACATGCAGGGTTTTCAGAGTAGGAAGTATGGAGAGCTAATTTACTATGCTTTCTAATGATGACAAAACCTGAAACAGTAATTCCTATTAAAACTTCACAAAAAAATCACTGAAATTAAAGGGACTAATTTTCCAAGCCCCGTTGATTAAAAAGGGACAGAGTTATGAACTGGTTCTAAAGCTTATATTTACTTTATTATGTATTTGAAAAAATATTGATGCTACATAAACATATAGTGGAACAACACTCTCTTCTCTTTTACTCACATTGCCCGTACATAATAATATAGTAATCACCAATAGACATTTTTAATATTTCCTTATGAAATAAGGATGCGCTGTCTAGAGAAAAGAGTCAAATATACTAGAACATTTAACTGGCATGTAAAAAAAGTATCAGTTTTACTTTTCTTCTTTCCCCCCTTTAGTTATTGTTAAATAACTGAATTGTGTATGAAGACTTCAAATGACTGGGGTTGCAGATTAGCGCATCTCTCATCCCTCATTAGAGAACATCCAATTTAAAATCAAAAGCTTTAACAGGAAGCCCACAACTGGTTGACATGTAGGCTCTGAGAGACTGGAGAGTGCTTAGTTCTAGATGGGGCACTTATATATCACACTCTGAATTTCAAGTTTCAGGATTTTATATAAAAAAATTTCATTTTGTTTTTATGTGTGAGGGTGCTTTGTCTGTATATATGTCTGCACACTTTTATGTATGCCTGCTATTCCTTTCGAAGCCAGAAATAGGCATGGGACCTCCCTAGATCTGAAGGTATGGAAGATTTGTAAGTATCTTGTGATTAGTGGAAATTGAGCCATGGCTCTTGAAGAATAATCTGTGCTCTTAAATCACTGAGCCATATTTCCAGCCTAGGCTCGTGGATCTTTGTGGAAAATTGAGCAGAAAGCCTGTCAGATACAGAGCAGTGAGTGACTGTCTTAGTTTCCATTCTATTGCTGAGAGACACCATGTCCAAGGCAATTTATATATGAATGTATTTAATGGGGAGGGGGCTTCCTTAAGTTTCAGAGGGTTAGCCTGTAATCTTATTCATAAAAACAAACCCGGACTCAGGTATTGGGGTGCACACTGAAAGATCAGAGATACAGAACTAGCCTGAGCTAACCTCACCTTGAAAATTCCTCAGCTTAACTCGTTTCCTTAAACTGGAAGCCTCTGTGTCCTCATACAAATGGATCTCAGCTGAAATGCTGCTCAAAAGCCTAGAAGCTTAACAGGCTCTGGTTCCTGGTCCTCACGCCTTATATATCTTTCTGCTTCCTGCCATCACTTCTTGGGATTAAAGGTGTGTATCACCATGCCTGGCTGTTTCCAGCGTGGCTTTGAACTCATAGAGATCCAAGTGAATCTTTGCCTCTAGAATGCTAGGATTAAAGGTGTGTGTGCCACCATTTTCTGACCTCTATGTCTATCTAGCAGCTGTTCTGTTCTCTGACCCCCAGATAAGTTTATTGGTGTGCACAATTCACGTCCACTGTGTCAGGGAACCTGGTGGGAGGAGGCAGAAATGGCAAAAGAGTGGTAGCTGAAGGCTTCAATCATGGTAGTATGCAAGCAGGAGGGCTCTGCATGGGCTTTTGAAACTCAAATCCAATCCTTCAGTGACACATCTCCACCAAAAAGGCCACACCTCCCATTTTCCTAAACAGTTCACCAACTGGAACCAAATATTCAAAATATGAGTCTATGGAGGCTGATGCTGATCCAAACCACCACAATGATTACAGCAAGCCAGTGTTTTCTGGACAGAACAGGACCATTGAGCATATGAACTTGCAGTATTTGTGACAGCCTTTACAACATCTGTGCAAACTCAAGCCTGACAGAATGGACGTGGTCATGAAATCTTACACATAGCTGAAGAGCTATTGGCAGTTGATCCCTCCTGGAAGAAGGGGAGTCAACTTTCTTCAAGGAGCAACAGTTTTGACACAGTGGATCTCATCTTGCCTAAAGCGATGACCCTTTAATGCATACCTCCTTGCTGCTTCATAGCTGTATTTTTGCTACTGTTGTAAATTCTAATGTAAATAACTGTGATTTTCAATGGTCTTAAGTGATCCCCGTTAAAGGACCATTTGATCCCAAGGAGATCTTGACCTACGGATTGGGAACCACTGGGGAGGCTATCCATGACCTAGTAAAAGGCTGTGCGTTCACACACATTGTGACAGCACTAAGTAAACTCTATTAGTTTTGTAATAATACATGTGAAATTGGGAGAAAATAGTGATGGAGGAGGTAGGGGAGAAATTGAAGGGCATATATGAAATTCTCAAATAATAAAAAACAAACCAGGATTTAAAAGATTGGTGGACAGGGAGGCAAACAGTAAAACTTGTGTTTGGATTTTTAAAATGCATTTGATATCTTCTATTTTTAATTGTTTGCATAATATCTTGAGTGCAAAATCCCAACACAATTCTTCACAGACCTGAAAAGAACAATACTCAATTTCATGTGGAAAAACAGAAAACCCAGCATAGCTATAAGAATCCTGTATAATAAAACAACCTCTGGAGACATCATGATCCCTGACTTCAAGCTATACTATAGAGCTACAGTAATAAAAACAGCTTGATACTGGCATAAAAACTGACATGTGGACCAATGGAACCAAACTGAAGATCCTGACATTAATCCTCACAGGTATGAACACCTAATATTTGACAAAGAAGTCAAAATTGTACAATGGAAAAAAGAAAGCATCTTCAACAAATGGTGCTGGCATAACTGGATGTCAACATGTAGAAGATTGCAAATAGATCCATATCTGTCACCATGCACAAAACTTAAGTCCAAGTGGATCAAAGACCTCAACATAAATCCAGTTACTCTGAACTTGATAGAAGAAAGTAGAAACTAGTCTTGAACACACTGGCACAGGAGATCACTTCCTAAATGTAACACCAGTAGCACAGACACTGAGAGCGACAATTAATAAATGGGACCTCTTAAAACTGAGAAGCTTTTGTAGAGCAAAGGACACAGTCAACAAGACAAAGCGACAGCCTACAGAATGGGAAAAGATCTTCACCAACCCCACATCTGACGGAGGGCTGATATCCAGAAAATATAAAGAACTCAAGAAATTAGACATCAAAATACACAACAGTCCATTTAAAAAAAATGGGCTATAGAGCTAAACAGAGAATTTTCAACAAAGGAAGCTCAAAGACATTTAAGGAATTACTCATCATCCCTAATCATCAGGGAAATGCAAATCAAAACAACTCTGAGATACTACCTTAAACCCGTTAGAATGGCTAAGATCAAAAACACTGAAGACACCTTATGCTGGATAGGATGTGGAGGTAGGCGAACTCTCCTCCACTGTTGGTGGGAATGCAAGCTTGTACAACCACTTTGGAAATCACTATGGCGCTTTCTTAGAAAATTGGGAATCAATCTCCCTCAAGACCCAGCTATACCACTCTTGGGCATATACCCAAGAAATGCTCAATCATACCACAAGGGCACATGCTCAGCAGTGTTTATAGCAGCATTATTTGTTATAGTTAGAACCTGGAAACAACCTAGATGCCCCTCAACTGAAGAATGGATAAAGAAAATATGGTACATAAAAACAATGGAGTACTGCTCAGCAGAGAAAAACAATGACACCATGAGGTTCACAGGAAAATGATTGGAACTAGAAAATATCATCCTGAGTGAGGTAACCCAGACTCAGAAAGACAAACATGGTATGTGCTCACTCATAAGTGGATACTAGATGTAAAGCAAAGGATAACCAGACTGCAACCCACAGCTCCAGGAAGACTAGCTAGTAAGGAGGACCCTAGGAAAGGCACATGGATCACCCAGCGATGGAGAAATGGATGAGAAGTACATGAGCAAACTAGGGGTGAGAGGGGGTAATGAAGGGCAAGAGTTGGGGAAAGAGAGCTTAGGGGAGAGGGAGAATCTGCCTGAATCAGGAACAGAATGGACAACAAGGAAAGAGACACCATATAAATGAAGACACCATGGGAATAGGGAGAAGCAGAGTGCTAGAGAGGTCCCCAGGAACCTATGGGGATGACTCCACCATAGACGACTGGCAGTGGTTGAGAGGGTGCCTGAGCTGACCTACTCTGGTGGTCGGATGGCCTAACACCCTAACTGTCATCATAGAACCTTCATCCAGTGACTGATGGAAGCAGATACAGAAATCCACGACCGGGTCCCAGGCAGAGCTCCAGGAGTCCAATCGCAGAGAGAGAGGAGGGATTCTATCAGCAAGAGATATTGAGACCATGATTGGAAAAAGCACAGAGACAACTAACCAAACTAGTGGCAGCACATGAACTGTGGACCAATAGCGGAGGAGCCCCCATGGTACTGGACTAGGCCCTCTGGATAAGTGAGACAGTTGTTTAGCTTGAATTGTTTGGGGGGGGAGGCCCAGGCAGTGGGATCAGGGCCTGTCCCTGGTGCATGAGCCGGCTTTTTGGAACCTAGTGCCCATGGTGAGACAACACGTTGTACAGCTTTGGCACAAGGAGGAGGGGATTAGACCTGCCTCAACTGAATGTGCCAGGCTCTTCTTACTCCCCATGGAAGATTTTGCCTTGAAAGAGGTGGGAATGGGAAGTGGGTTGGGAGGGGCTGGGGGTGGAAGGAGGGAAGACAGGGGAATCTGTGACTGATATGTAGGATGAATGGAAAATTTCTTAATTCAATTTTAATAAATAAATAAATGTAAGAATTGATTTCTTATTAAAGAATCAATGAAAGGCAATTATAATTTCATCAATTTATTGGCAAAACTTCTCCCTCTCTGTGTCTCTCTCTTTCTCTTTCATACACACACACACACACACACAGACACACACACACAGACACACACACACAGTCTCTGCTTTTTGCTTCTAATTCCTGAATTAGTGGAAATATATCTTCTCAGTTTTTAAGTGTCAGGAAACTTACAGAGTGTTGGGTCTTGGTTCACACTTATTATACTGTGAATTAACAAATCAACAATGCCCTGGGAGCAGATCTCCTTCATTGTTCAGGTTGTTTTCAACATGTGTTTACTATTACTGTGCATAGCTCACATGTTTCCGAAGTGAAGGCATTACTTGTATTTTAAATCTGTTACATCCCATAAAGCTGTGCTATTCAAATGCAATTTCCTTTCTGTTGTTGATTATACTTTCTTTTGAATGGCTTTTCTATGATGAGGTTCACATACTGAAGTGATTTTATTTTGCTGAGCACTTGCATGAAAAAGCCCATGAAACACTGTTGTTAATTGGATAACTCTGGTGCCTCCCGGACTGAAAATGCTCCTAGGTGCCTTTCATGTGTCTTGTTGTTGCAGTCATCACTCTAGCTGCTATTTTTACTACTGCCAATATGATGCCCTTCACATTTATTTTTTTCAAAAGAAGACCAAGAGTTGACTGAAAATAACTGATGGCAAATAAAGAGTTTCATGCAGGCATATAATAATGTTTATATAGATTGGATCTATATATCACATTTTTAATTTCAGAGAATGATCCAGATTTCTCTCATGGACAATGAACGTTGCTCTTCATGTTTACTTGGCAAGTGAAAATGTGTTATTCATCAGATATTCTGAAAGTGCTGATTGTATGATCTGTTAGCTTCCTGACCCAGTTTACAGGCATCATTGAATTGTAACCTCAGGCCATGAAGTCAAGGTTTTTGGTTTTTTTTTTTTTCTTTTGATAACTATTTGTTCACATCTCACTCTACATAGCTGCTTCCATCACACCATCACGAATGTGCCTTTAGGTCACACTTGGCACACCTGCAGCCCTGTGAATTTTTGCACTGAAGTGGTTCTTAGGAACTAACTGTACGTGTTTTATGTAGTTTTCTAATGCTGTGTTAAAACACTGTGATCAAAAGCAACTTGAAAAGGAAGAGTTTGTTTTACCTATAGCTTATGGTCCATCCTGATTAAGCTGGGACAGGAACCTAAGGCAGGAATCAAAGCAAGAACTAAAGCAGACCCGATGGAGTAACACTGCTAATTGAATGGCCATATATAGCTTGGTTAGCATGCTTATTCTAAAAAGCTCAAGACTACCTGCTTTGAGTTATTACTATCCTCCAAGGGTTGGGATTATCCACATCAATCATCAATCAAGAAAACGTCTCATGGAGGCATTTCTCAATTGAGATATCTTCTATACTAATTAGAACAATTAACATCTTGACAAACCAATATATCACTATTAAATCTTAACTTTTCTATTCTTTTTTTAATTCACAAGCCTCATGTTAGTATCAAATATAAAAATAGTGTAGCTTTTTTGATTTAGTAATATAATTATATCATTTACTTTTCCATTTTCTTGTTCTAAACACTCCTATATACCAGTCTCTGCTTTTCTTGAAATTTATGGCCTCTTTTTCACTCTCATTGAATTTATATTCGTAACTTTGAACATCCCACAGTCTTTAAAAATTTAACATTTGAACAGTCTATTGTAGACTAATTTCTAAACAGTCTTATTATTAAATAAGAAACACAGAGCCAAATACAGGGGTGAAAGCCGTAGAGAGCAGAGTAATAGTGAGAGCCACCAGCTAACCTTAGCTCACCACACCACCGCTGTAGGTTCCCAAGAGAACTGAACCAGCTTCTTCCTGTCTAACCTGTGCCTTTATTGCCTTGTTGTTCTGCTGTCTCATTGGCTCTAAGCCCAGCCACCTCACTTCCTTGTCACTGCCTGTCTATACAGACTTCCAGGTCTCTATGATTGGTACTGGGATTAAAGGCCTGTGTCACCACGCTTGGCTGTGTCCTTGGACACACAGAAACTTTGCTTGCCATGTGATCGGGGTTAAGGGAGTGTGCTACCACCACCTGACTTCTGTTTATAGCTGGCTGTAATCTCTAGGCAAACTTTATTAACACAAAAATAAAATATCATCACAGAGAAACTATAATCAGGAAATATTGTATGAGAAACAAATCTATTTTAAATAAAGGAAAAAATAAAAACAAGCAATGTTACTAGAGCAAATTCTTTCAAAGGAAAATCATTCAACTTCACAAAAATAATAAAAATGTGAAAATAATAAGGGATCGATTTTCCAAAAGCTGATAGTTTTGAAATTTTCTCAGTAGTAGCTCTGAAGCCCACGTCAATTGGATAATCAAATCAAGTTGCCATTCACATACTATTTATGGAACTCATGAAGTTTAATTTTGTATGAATTTTAGCTCAGGAAATGTTTACAAAACAAAAATCACTATCTTGACTGGCATTAATTAAAATTGTTGTCTGGCAGTCTCTACAGAAAGATCAAAACTTGAATAGACTAACAATGTCCCTAAATTAATTGCCTGTCGTGATGGATGTGCAGGGCCAAATATTCAAAGACATACTGCTTCACCTACATTGTTTGGGTTTAGCTATTGTAGTATTAAATAACATGTAAATTGTCAATCCTGTATCAAACAAAGCAGAAATATCTGTCAAAAGCTCACAAAAGTAAGATGGCTAGAGTCCTTTTAGGAAAAGATGAAGTTATATGATAGTGTCCAAATATGTCTACATACTGACTCTAGTTGTTCTAGCTTTTTAATTGGATTTTAAGGAAAAATTAAGTGTTTCAGTAAACTTGAAATATGTTTAATGAGTCTGATACTCAAAAATATATTAATGGTGTATATTTTAGTATGGAACTTTATTAGAAGAAATCACACTCAGAATATCATGCAAGCTTAAATCTGACAATATAGTAAAAATACAGATAATAAATCTTAAAACTCTGAATAATCTGATAAAGCATAGTCTTCTGTGAGAAACACTATATATGGAAAATAGAAGAATATAAGTAATAATTGCCAGGCATTGGTGGCACATGTCTTTAATCCCAGCACTTAGGAAACAGAGGCAGGAGGATTTCAGTGAGTGCAAGGCCAGCCTGGCCTACAGAGTGAGATCCAGGACAGCCTGGACTGTTAAAAAGAGAAACCCTGTCAAGAAAAACAAACAACAAAAAGAATATGAATAATAAGCATTATAATTCAGAAGTCTAACAGTTAAAATATTCTCTGCTGTGGATAGAGCTAAATAAAAAAAGCACTTTTGCAACATAAATATGACCCTGATTTCAAGCAATGGTGTGTAAAAGAAAAAGACATTAAAGAAAAGAAAATATCCAACACAAAGAGAGAAAAAAAATAAAACGTGACAACAAAGTAGTCTTATACTGACCCTGAACGAAGTGAATTTTGTAATATTCCTAGTGCTTGTATAAAAATTAAATAGTTCGCTGATTAAATGGGTTAGCCAATATGTAAGAAATGGAAATAATTAAAGCTTAAAGAGCTTCATTTCTTTTATTGTTGTCAGTTTGTTTAGACAGCATTTGCTTTGTTTCAGATTGGCCTTGACCTTGAAACGTCAAAGATCACCTGAACTGATAGTCCTCCTGTCTGTGTGCACAGAGGGCCTGCCTTAGAGTCATGCAACACTACAGTTTACATGGTGCTTTATGCATGCTAGATAATAATGGTGCCAATAGCATATTTTCTTGCACGTTTTGCCTTCCATTTTGACATTCTATTTAACTAATACATTTATAGTTTATTATTTATGAATTTCTTACAGATATATATTTTATCAAATCCATCCACTTTTATCTTGCCTTCAATTCCTCCCTTATGTCCTCAACCACTTTTCTGTTCTAAATTCATGGTTTGGATTTTTTTTAAACTCACTGAGTCTACTTTTTGTTGCTGTATAAGCATGAGTCTAGGACCATCTGCTGGACCATGGGTGGCCTCTTAGTGGCATCATCCCTGATGAAATCTGACTCTTTTTTTCATCAGCATCTCTAGGATATCAATAGCTCCTCAGCTAGGAGTGAAATTTCATGGACCTATCCCTATACATGTTGAGATACTAGCTGGTATATTCTTGTGTTGATTATGCATTCAGCCACAGCCACTGTGAGTTCATATGTACAGCTGCGTTGTCACGATTGGAAAGTACATTTCACTGCCGATGTTCACAACCTCTTATTTTACAACCATTCCATCCACCCTTCCACAGTGATCCTTGAATGTGTTGACACATTCATACATGAGCATGCCTCAGCCTTTTATTCTGTGTGCAAAGCAAGGATACATTCATCATTCTGGCATGGCATTAAAAAAAAAAAAAAAAAAAAAACCACTCTTTTAGTTTAGAGTAAAAGAAGGACGTAGATGAACTTACGCATTTGGAATTTCCTATGATTTATCTCTGGTTTTAACTGATCTATTATACTTAGTTCATAAAAACCACCATTACTGGACTGAAGAAACAGTAGCTACTAGATAGTACTACATGGTTTAGAGGAATGTCTTTCAGAATTTAGCACAATCATTGTATAGTTGGCCAACATAGACTGCTCTGTCAAACTACAGTACATATTCTTCTGTATTAGGGTCAAGATTTGTAAGCACCTAACAGTGAGTAATCTTCTTACTATCCCTACGCCTGACTTGATATCTAACAAGGTATGCTCTGATGTTACTTCACAGTGAAGGAAGAACTTTTCCAAGGACAAAAGTATTGATGGAAATAAATTTTATATTTGAACTAATAGTTAACACTTGCAGCATCCCGTATCATGATTCTGTTTCATTTAACTAACAGACAAAGAAAACAGTTAACACACTGGTTAAAATGGGTTATTCTTACTTAGCAGAAATATTTAGGCTTTTATTTTGCAGTAGAATTATGGAGATACTTTGTAATTCATGAAATTCTCCAGAAATTTCTTTAAAAATCATATTCTAAAATAAATATTAATGAAAAATTAACAACTTAGTAAAAAAAAAAAAACTTGACTACTAATTGCTCAGAGGCTTTAGCGGCCCAGATTTTTTTCACTTCTGTATCTTGGAATCATGTGTAGTTGATTTTTTTTTTTTGAGATCAAAGAACATTTTTAATTGGAAATCTTAGAAGATCAGCTATAGGCACATGGCCAGCTGTGGATCTGAAAATACTACTAATTAAGGATATGTATTCCTTGCTTCATATGAGTATATTTATACACTGTCTATTCTGCTTGCTGACTTTGTAGCTAACACAAAATATTGATCCTTATAATTCAGTGTTTAATTCATAAACTACAACAAGAATGATGGTAAAAAACAAAATATCTAGACTTACAAAACCATGCATAATGAACATTTCTATCATCTTCTTTTAGAATGAAAGCTAAGGAATCAGATGTATGAGTCATAATTTTCCCATGAAACACAGAAACAAGTGATTGCTGTTATTTTTTGAATTTGGTTATGTGTATAATTAGATGAGATATTGAAAATATTCTATTGTCATTGGTCAAACTCTATGTTGTATTATACAACACTTACTTCTACTGCTGGGGCTGAATGAATGTAATTAGTTTCTCTTGATATTCTGTGAGCATCACCATCTCTATCTGTCCCAGTACTTCATAGGACTGGTAGTTGCACTTTGTATCCTCCTCTTCCACACTTTCACTAAACAAGCCTCTACAAAAATGACTAAAGATGTACCTCTTCTAAACTCTTTTGATAATGAGGCCCTGAGACCCTAAACAGATTCGAAAATCTGCTACTTTATCTGGATACCTTCAATAGTTCCATCCCCTTGAGAATTAAGTGAATCTGTCAGTACCTCCTAACTTATAGGATGTGGCTATGGTGATATGATACTACTCCTTAATTTGTTGACGTCCAGGCCACTTTGGAGAGATCCATTCCTGCTCTTCTTGAAGAAGTGCTGACATATGGCCTGAAGAGCCTAAGAGGAGAGGAACTTGGAAATGACATATCTGTTTGATCTGAGAATTTCTTTCACATAATTGCAACATTGAAATTCAATCAACAATAAAATAAGCTTGGAAAATGCAAGAAGTTTCAGAAAGGAGTGCAGCTCTACTTAGCACCTCATGTGGGGAGATGATGAGCAGAGAAGGGAGAAAGCCATGTTGAGATTCTCCTGTCATTGAAATTGTGAAATTTTAAATCCTCTTCAAGTTGATACTTGGAATGTATCATACAGAAAATGAAAACTTAACAGCCCCATAAATCTCTCACAGATTTCTGACTTCATGATGAACATCTAATGGTTTTACAATTCATAGTTAATATTATAGCTAGACTTTTATTATATTTGTGCTTGCTACATTAAGCTGATAATTTCATACAGTGTAGCATCTTAGAGGTATTTCTCGTTCAGGTAACATGAGTATAAAGATCATCAAAGCAACAGTGTCTAAATAATAATCAGTAACCAATCTAAATAATAATCTACATAACCTAAATAATGCATTACTGAACAAGTTCAGATTCCATGTCATTGTTATTTATAAAATAAGAATGGCCCATGGAAATTGAAATTTCCCTCACAGTATGTCAGGACCTTTTAACTGATAAATAAAAGAATCCAAATTTCTACCTTAAAGTTGCTTTGATGTGAGTGTAGAAGCCACATTTTATTTCACTATGACATGGGACAGTGTCTAAAATCAGAGTCACTGACATAATCATGAAAAGTACTGAATTGTGATCTACATCTGTGTGAAATGATTGATAATATCATTGAAACATTTCTCTGGATATGCCTATTAAACAAATTCCTCAAATGCTTGTATAGTTACACAAATGTCTAAAAATGTTTTTTTAAAGAATGATAATTTTCAGCTAAATATAAAATCTATATTGCCCCACAAATTAAGTGTGGGGAAAATACATTTCATTGAATAATAATAAGAAGTTCATATACTGTTGTTTAAACTCAAAGGTGTAACACGAATCTTAAAAGGTCTTATTAACAAAAACAAATGTAGACAAATTTCAAAGCAGTCTCATTAAATAAAAAACACAGAGCCAAATATAGGGGTAAAAGCCTTAGATTTCAGGGAAATAGGAATAGCCACCAGCCACCTTACCTCACCAGCTCTGTAGCTTTCAGATGCTAGGACTTCCTGTCGATCCAGGCTTTTATTGCCTTGCTGTTCTGCCCTCTCATTGGCTCTTAGCACAGCTACCTCATTTCCTTGTCCCTGCCTGTCTGTACAGACATCCAGGTCTCTATGGTTGGTACAGGGATTAAAGGCATGTGTCACCACGCTTGGTTCTGTTCCCTACTATGGTATTGACCACACAGAGACTCTTCCTGCCAAGTGATCAGATTAAGGGAATGTGCTACCACTGCCTGACTTCTGTGTTTACTTAAAATGCCTTCTACTTCCTATGATCTCCAGGTAAACTTTATTTATTGATATACAAATAAAATATCACCACACAAAGGACTGTATACTTAATGAAATGAGTGTCAAAATGACAGTATATGTCACCAACTATTGACTCATTAAATATATTGGAATGCAAAGTTTTTGATTTTATTTTTGGCCTTTTGTGTTAAAATATTTATTTTATTTTATTTTTTATTGAGAATACATACTTTTCTCATACAATACATCCTGACAACAGTTTCCCCTCCCTCCCTTCTTTCCAGATCCTCCTCACCTTCCCTGTCTCCTAGATCCACTCCTCCATTTCCCTTCATAAAAGAGCAGGCCTCCAAGAGAAGACAGCCAAATATGTCAAAACAAGATATAATAAGACAAGTCAAAAGCCTTATACCAAGGCTAGACAAGGCAAACAAAGAGGAGGAAAAAGAGTCCCAAGAGCAGGCAAAAGTCATATACTTTTTTAACTTTATATTATAGAATACATACATTTAAAATTGTGAAAATTTTGTGAGAGCTACATTGATCTCCCATTATTTTATTTTGTTATTATTTTTGTTTGTTTTTTTTTTTGTTTTTCAAGACAGGGTTTCTCTGTGTAGCTTTGCGCCTTTCCTGGAACTTACTTGGTAGCCCAGGCTGGCCTCAAACTCACAGAGATCTGCCTTGCTCTGCCTCCCGAGTTCTCGGATTAAAGGCGTGCACCACCACTGCCTGGCATCCCATGATTTTAAATAAATTTTGATTCTTTTTCTGTGAACTTGCTAAAATAGTAGGTTAAACACTGTTTTTAAGATCTCCTACTTGTGGTGATGTATTGTGTACCCCAATAAAGCTTATCTGGGTATCAGAGGACAAAGCCAGCCTCCAAATTAGATATAAAGGTCAGGCAGTGGTGGCAAACACCTTTAATCCTATCTCTGTGAGTAAGTTCAAGGCCACATTTGACTATATAAGAGAAACAGAGCCAGGCAGTGGTGACACACCTCTAGGAAGTAATATGGTAGGGCACAGAAGGTATATAATGCATGAGAGGAAACAGTAACTGGCTCTCTTGAAGCTGAGGATTTCGTAGAGGTAAGCTAGTGGCTGGCTGTTTTGCTTCTCTGACCTTTCAGCTTTCACCCCAATATCTAGCTCTGGGTATTTTATTATAAGACTTTTAAGATTCCTGTTACACCCACTCATGCGGAGGAGGATTTCTTTTTCCTTTTATTCTCTCAACTCATGTACCACTCGTTGTACAAAATGGCTTTATTGTGATAGACAGCAAAGAACCCTTTGATATAATTGTAGAGTCTCAGTCATCCTGAGTCCAGAGCAGAGTGAGGATGGGTTTATGCATGGGTATTAAGGGGAAATGATTTTTAACACAGTTAAACATTAACAACTTTTAGGCAATCTTCACATGTATCTTGGGGCAAAATTGTCTAAGAACAAACATACAATTAATAATTTTAAGTCAGATATTTGAAATCTTATGTTAGTTTTGACCACATAATAGGGAAAAAAATTAAAAAAGAATTTTTCATTCATTTTATGTACCAACCACAAGTCCCCCTCTCGTCCCTTCTTCTCCCCACAGCCTTTTTCTAAACACTATTAATTTTAAAAACTTGGTAATTAAAATTATAGCAGATAGTAACAACCACATTTTTAAGCATAAAAATCTCATATCTTGAATGTAGTTACAGAAAAATAACTTCCCTTTTCTTTTTTGACTTCTAGATTTTTCTGACAGTAAAACAAAAACTCCCAACATTACATTTAGAAGTGAAGAATTCTAATGTGTATTTAAAACATGAAGACATTTGGGAAAAGGTGTAAAATCAACCAATAATGTAATTTTGACATAGAATATGATTTAGTTAATATATCATAAAATGTAGGTAATTTCAATAGAGATTTTAAATCTGAATCAATAAAATATTTGAGTCAAGATGAATTTTAATATTTTATTTAGCTCCTGTTTTTAATTGGCAAATTGGTTGTGTAATATGTGTTTCTTAAAAATGAGACAGTAATAAAGATAGATTCAAAACATATAGTTGTAAAATAATATAATGCAAATGTAAAAATATAAAATGAAAACTTATTTTTCAGAAATGTATTTTATCAAACATTAACAATTCTTTTCCTCTTTTCAAAGATTATACAATGTTCATATTGTTATAGAGATTTATACTTTATTTATGTATACTCAGCATCAGCAAGATAATTATTGAATTCTAAGTCGTAAATCTTTGTTTTATCTTGAAAGATAACAGTATGAGAAATGTAAATAAGTAAGAAAATATGATTCAGTAAAAAATAGTTTCCTTGAAGTTATGCTTATCAAGACTCAATATATACAAAATTTTGAAATATTATTAAATCATGATTGTAGTATATTTTAAAAGTTATTGAGTTAAAAAACTTCTGGTAAGGATTTTGTAAAACTGAAACACAGTAATGCTCTCTGCAAATATTTATGTTTTAAATGCTCAAAAACTTTTGTATAGCATATGGTTGATTCTGTGTTTATATGTGTGCCTGTGAGTGATACTTGTTTACACTAACATATTCAGCTAATTGATTTCCTTATGGTGAGATGCTCAATACATATTTATTTCAACACACTGGTTGTTTTAATCTTTGTGAACTCTTTACAAATGTACTTCTCTGTGACAATGGTGCCACATTGATGAGCATAGTTGCCTTAAATGATGCTTGGAACTTTCTGAGCTGGCTGAGTTTCTTGAAGATTTCTCATTCACACATTTACTCCTTTCACACATAGGTGTGTTCCTCATCTTTTGAGGAATGGTTTATAGACTTTAAAATCATATCACTGAAAAAAATTGGAGAAATTTCCTTTCTGCGACTGTTTAACTCCATGTCTCCTCCCATTTATAGATGCCATGTATACTTCTTGATTTTATTTTCATGGTTGCTAAGGTGATTCCAAAGCTAACATTCACTCATCTATGCCCATTTTCCAGGACTGCAATCCTTCAAGTGCAGCACATGAGCATTAGAATATGATAATTCCCTGTTAATTGCTCTGCCCTCTAGAACATGGCAGTTGACCATATCATCATATAATAATCGCTCAATATAGTTTAAACTGTTTTTTCATATTCTTTATTAATCAAAGAATTAAAATATTTTATATTATCCATACTATCATTAATTCCAACTTTATACATAACTGAAGTTTCAAACTTATCATTTTTCCTGATAGAGAAGTTCTGTTTTCATCCTTATGGGGCAATTCCACGTATAATGCATTTCACATGACCCAAAGACATATTATTTATCATTTTGTTACAGGATTCCTTTTTGCTTTATAGAATTGTGGTGGTTTTTCCCTTTTCTTTTGCCACTTAAAATTTTCATCCTGGGCTGGAGAGATGGCTCAGAGGTTAAGAGCACCGACTGCTCTTCCAGAGATCCTGAGTTAAATTCCCAGCACCCACATGGTGGCTCACAACCATCTGTAATGAGATCTGGCACCCTCTTCTTTATACATAATAAATAAATAAATAAATCTTAAAAAAATTTCATCCTGATTATTTCTTTTGTGATTATGACGTGATTTCCACTCTCATTCTTATACTAGAATTTTTCCTTTCTGTTTTCCTTCAGGAACTTTCTGTAGCTGGTATTTTTCAGGTTGCAAATACCTACAAGATATTTGTTACTTGTGCTTGTTAATTAACTTACCTTTAATTACTTCAGCAATAAATTAAACAGATTTCTTAAGTCTTTCTTTGACTTCTTTGATTGTGATGTATTTCAGCAATACATTAAAAATATTTAAACTCTGTTTTTGTTTGTTTGTTTTTCTTTGCTTTTCCTGTGGTACCCAACACATTTCCTTCAACTTGACTCTAGTCTTATACTGTGATCTTTTTTCACTTATAGATGAAGATAAAAAGAACAGCATCTTCTCATATGTTTACTTGTCATGTATCCAACTGATCTTTGTGAGTTTTGTGTTAAGACACTGAAGGAAAATAATATAATTAGAGAATTGGCAATTCCCTTTCTTCAAGACATAAAAGGCTATTTTACACAATAGAGTTTGATGCTGAGAAAAGAATAAACACATGTATAAATGAAAATAATTCTAACTTTTAGCTCCAAATTAGAGCTGTATACATGTGACTGGTACCATTGAAACAGCAAAAATGCAGTACAGTAGATTTAAATTAATCTTTAAAGAAATTGTGCATCTAAAGAACTTTACATCCATATGTAAAAGGATGAGTAGATACTTACATTTGTCACAAAACATGTGATCAGACACCTAAATGATAACCCAAACATTATTGAACTGAATTCCTAGAATAAATATGTACAGCATTGCTATATGCTTGTTTCAAAAACTACATAAACCACTTCATTAAAAATAATTCATGCTTTTATATTCTCTTGATTGTTGAAATTTATATCAATCCATATCACATTTTATTTATAATCATATTAAACCATGAATTCTGTATATGTTTGTATGTCACTTTTTGCATTCCTTCTGCTTTCCACTAATTTTCCTGGTTAGTGTGAATGTACAGGTTTATTCGTTGTTATTTTCATATCAGTTGTCATTATTGCTATTCATTCAGCTTTTGACAGCTGGTACTAGGAAAATGTTAGTATTGTGCAGTCACACCACACTTATGCTGTTCAGCAAAGTACAGATATCACTGGCATTGAGCACATTTGTTTGTGTCTAGAGAATAGGGTGATTATTCAAATCACTTATCCAAAGACTGGCTGCTTTTCTGCTGAGGTGATTGCATTGAATGGCTTTTCTAACTGTGTCTTGTTATCCAGAATCTATGCTTGATGTCATTTTATTCAGACACAATGAAATTATATGTTGCACAAATCTTCATTCGATAACATACATCTTCAAGTTTGCCCCCTGTAACTAGAGTTTTCCTGCCTTGCCCACAGTCAGGACAATCTCTGTCACCCACCAGTCCCACAGCTGCTCAGACCCAACCAAGTAAACACAGAGACTTATATTGCTTACAAACTGTATGGCTGTGCCAAGCTTCTTGCTAACTGTTCTTATATCTTAAATTAATCTATTTCCATAAATCTATACCTTGCCATGTGCCTCATGGCTTACCAGTGTCTTCACATGCTGTTTGTCATGGCAGAGGCTGAGAGTGACTCCCTCTTCTGCCTTCCACTTCCCAGAGTTCTCTCAATTCTCCTCTCTGTTAGTCCTGCCTATATTTCCTGCCTGGCCACTGGCCAATCAATGTTTTATATATTGACCAATCAGAGCAATTTGACATACAGACCATCCCACAGCAGCCCACTGCTAAGATATTCCACTTTTGTTTGCTTATTTTTAATCTTAGTCTTGAATATCAAAACCCTGGCCATGTGCATACTAGGTAAGAATTATACTACTGAACCACAGTCCAAGCTATATTTTTCATAATTAAAAATATTTTGTTTCATAAAATTAAAATATTCTCCTTTTGATTATTTCTGGTACAATATCTCTGACTTTGTATTACAATTTTTGTATTCTAAAATAAATGGATACTTTCTTGTTATTACTCTTTACCAATTGCTTATTTTCAACATCTCTCCTACTTTGTAATGAAAATTCCTTAGTTTGATATCATTATTAAGTCTTATAAGGGAATTAATTTTTGTTATCAATTAATTAATTTTGGTTGGTTATTGAGTTGGTTAGTTGATGGGGTTTTCAAAACAGGATTTTACTGTGTAGCCCTGGGTTGACTGAAAGAAGACTAAGTTGGTTTCATCCTTATACCTTCTGCTTCTGCCTCTCAGGTGCAAGCATTATCAGGGTGTGTAATCACACTGGGCTTAGGATATTAGATCTTTATGTACTGTTTACTTTTATTCTAACAGTTCTACAACTATTTCATGACTTTTTCACACTAAATTTGTTTATTCTATTGCATTGTTTCCTTGACTTTACACTTAGTGTTAAAATGAGGTATTTGATGCATTTGTTCCTATATAAATTATGGAATTTCCTTGGATGAAAAAAAATTGATATGTGACTATGCACTTGTGTGTTCATTCTCACATATGCATGTGCACATCACACACACACACACACACACACACACACACACACACAAACACATCATACTTACATGCACACAGGTATTCACCCTGGTGTCATAAAGAAAAATAATTAGAATCTGTCAGAAGGATATTTCTAAGTAGCACACAATAATCTGTGGCTGGTTAAAGGAAAAATATGAATGAGAAGAAGTAAGAGAGATGGTTTGTCTCATGCTGCCATTGCTCATCTCTCACATATTTTAAATCAATGCTCCACTATTTTGCTTTAAAGTGAAAAATCAAGCCATACATAGCTGTCTTGGGTAGAGTTAGCAAATGTTCGCATACAAACATCTAGTAATTCCCAATGTTTAGCCTCTCTTTCACTTCTGACTTTCAGTTCTTACTCATTATTCTCACAATTTTCCTAGGTTTATGTTTGATCAACAGTCTTCTACTTTTTAAATTTTAACTTAATCTTACTCTGAATCCATCCATTTTTCTTCAATTGTCAGCTTCATTGCACATTAAAATTATTTTCCAAAAGTTTGACATGATTTTGAACTATTTATTTACTACTCTTATGATATTTATCCTTTAAATCATTTCTTTCATTGAAATAATGCGGGAACAAGGGAAATAAACATGTGAATGTTGTTCAGAATGGGAATTCAATTGTTCACTTTGTTTAAAATGGATTATGTTGCCTATTATAGCTCGGGGATTTAATTGTTTAGAATAAATGCTATATCGGCATCACCATCAATATACATGGAATTACAATTCTTTCTTAATATACTGGTGATTTTTAGTCTCTAGGTAATGAAAATATAACAGTTATCTTCTTTCTTTCATTCTTTTAATAAGTGTATATTACATAACTAGTCTTTTTCTAGTACTGTTATATTTTTGATAACACACAAAGTAATAGGTAATAGTTATCTTGTTTTGCTCTATATAAACTGCAAAATACATCATAACCATAATATGACATTATATTTATGAGTTTAACAAAATAATTAATAAATACATCCAAAAAGAATATTTTATTATCAACATTTGGTTAACACATGCTGCTTTGTGGTAGATAATATTATTTCATTTTTCACATGAGAACACTAAGGTTGGCAAAAAAGGACATATTAATTTAAAAGCAGGCTGAAGGCTGTACCTTTGTTATTCCCAAGCTTGTCAATTCAGTTAGTTTTAAAATATCATGAAATGAATATATATAGTGAAAGAAAAAGAGCCATGAGGTATTTAACATGAATGTTGTTCCTTTTTCTATATCATCTAATCCTTCTCCCTTTCTTTTGAATACAGAATTTATTTATTTTATATTTCACTCATTAAAACTATCAATTTAGTGAGTTTGCCCAATTTTTACAATTAGAAAAATCAAAGAGGAAGTTGTCATACATCTTTTTACTCAAGATTTCTTTTTACGAGTATTTTATATTTTTTAGTTAACCAAAGGGGAATTAATTTGTTCATTTAAAGTAGATTCCTAAGAACATGATAAGTTAAAAATCCAAAACAGGAGTTGAGAAAACACATTTGTAAATGTTGTTCTTGTAAATTTCCCCAAATATATCTATTTCCAGTCATCATCAGACAAAAGAATTGGATGTGTTTGAATAATTTGAAGAAGCAATTGAAGAAGGGTCAAAGAATCAGAGACCCGTCTGTTTATTGGAAACTTTGTTGGCTGCATCAACTTAATGAGGAATTCCACAAAGTTCTCATGTCTCTTAATTTAAGTTTCCTCTCATAAATATGAATGGATAAGCAAGGTTTAAGGGAAATAACTAATGGTTTACAGGAAATCAACTTACAAATTAAGATAAAAATATCTCAATGGAACATTCAGCATAACTTGCATGATGTAGGTAGGACTAAATCAAGAAGTAGAAAAGAATTTAAAGCAATTCTAATTAGTTGCTTAGAGAGAGTTAGAAAGTTACTGAATATATGAAAATGAAATAAGCTGCCATATAAAGGAGAAATGAGAAACTATGAAATAGCTTGCAGATACTAAAAGTATGAGTGAGTAAGTAAAACATTTAATCTAAGAACTAGAAGAAAAGTATGGAATTCTCCAAAATGTGTAGAGGGAGACATTGAGGCAAGTTATGTGAAGGGATATTGAGAGATGTGAAGCAATAATTTGAGAGGTTTAATATTCATTTTAAAGGGACCACATAAAATGAGAGAATAAGAAATGAACAGAAATCTTATTCCATATAATCATGGAGTCAAGCATCCTAAAGACAAAACAAATGACTTGAAACTATCTAGTGGTATGTCAGATAGAACAGCAATTAATACATAAAGGTGAAGAATAATCTCACTGTGATAAAGCCAAGTGAATTTACCAGTCATATTAAATATACCTATTGTTTCTTCATTTCATTCACTGATTCTACATTACTGAGAAGCATTCAACCCATACAAAATTTTAAATAGAATGAAAAGTCACTGAAATTATGGCATTGGAATTAATTTTCACATATAACACACACACAAACACACACAATATTTGCTTGTTTGTATCAGTTGTGCAGGACTTCTATAACAGAGAAATATAGAGTAAATGTTGCACTGAGCTGAATCTCTTTCTCTTATTATGAAGGTTGAAAGATCTAAGATCAATGTGTTGCAATGTTGGGTATAGTTGAAGTGTTGAAGTAATTATTGCCAGGTCACTTTGTCTAGATTTTCATAGTCATAATTTAATCTTTTTCATCTTATAACAATAGGATTATTCTATTAGAGTTTTACCCTTCTGCCCTCATTTAGCCTTAATTACCTCCTTCTGAACCTATTTATATAGAGAATCATATCTGTATTTATTGTGTTGAAATATGAATGCCCAGGGTATACAAATGAATGCAGAAGAATAATGTTGTATTTGTTAAAGCAAATTAACACATGGTTTGTTCTGAAAGAAACACAGGCACAAGCATTCTCTGTAAAACCCAACCAAAGCTTCTGAGATGGTTGATTTTATTCATCAGCTCTCCTGGAGACAGAATTTAAAGTTTTTTGGTCAAGTATTGTCATGGGTATTTCAATGAGAGTGTTTTGAGATATGAATGTAACATTAAAAAATTGTCTATGAACCTAAGAGATAGTATCAGTTAAGGGTGCATGCTGCTCATCCTGAGGAGGAAAGTTCAGTTTTCCAGCACCCATGTTGGGTGGCTCATAACTGCTTGTAACTCTAGCACCATGAGACTTGACACTCTTCTGGCCTTCCAAGCACCCAGAAACAGGTGGCTTATAATCACATAAACACATACACATAAATTATAGTTAAAATAATCATTTAAAATATTGTCTAAGTAAAGCATTTTTTTTCTTTTTAAAGTTATTCTGTCTGATACAGTTACTCAGTAGTGTGAAACAAAGAATTCAAGGAAGGGAGGGAAGAAGGAGGTCTTAGATAACGAAATTCTTCCTTTCTAAACGGAGAGTTCTTCCATTTAACTCATGCCAGATTCAGAAATGGCTTATTTTAGGCCTCTGTATTCAAAAAATACATTATCTCTACATGGGTCCTATAGTCTCAATATTAGACTAGAAATACACTTTGAATATTCTTGGATCTTCTGCTTGCCAACTAACCTGCACCTATTGCATCCCTCCTCACTTCTATTTTTCCAGAGAATATAGACTACTGAACAATGTATGGTGTGCATACATCAAGAAGGAAGTTAGAAGAATCATGGTAGACATAAAAATAATGTGAATGAATAACATGTGAGAAGATATTCTGGAAGATTAGGGCAAGTTGTGGTCCCAGTACAGCCATGAAATTATTCGATGTCAATGTCAAGGTTTTCAGTTTTGTTCCATTAAAAAAAAGTCGTTGGCAGTTGTATACATGTTTTCAAACAACTTTAGTTATTTACCTTCCTCAACTTCCTGAGATCTAAATGGGTCAAAAGTAATGCACACTAGAAGCCTTAGGTAATGTTAAAGAAAGACTGAATGGAAAAAGGATAGGAACTCCAGGAAGGGGAGATATGTAGCAAAAATATATGTTCTGGACATAGCACCACCATAGCATTCAGAAACTCATTGTATTTTAAATATAATGTTGGAAATGTTTCCAGGCATAGCCTAGAAATTCTCATCATCTATACTTCACTCCTTCGTTGCTTAGTTGTTTCATGAACAGTAAACTTTGGAGATCGAAGGGAAAATATACATGGATGTCAGAAAAACACTTTAGTAATTCAAATGAGAGACCAACTTGCATAATGCAAAGATCATTCAAGAGATGGAAAAGAATTTTAAAAAATCCTAATTAGTAACCGCAGAGTGATTCAAAAAACATTGCATCTGGAAGACGAACAGCTCTGAAAAGATGCAATTAGAGCCCGAGAGAGTTCCCGGAAGATGAAACTGAGATGGACTACACCAACTGTTCATTCATACTGCAGAAAGGTAAGAGTTGCTGGCAGTGGCATGTGAGCAGTTACCGTGACACGTACTGTAATGTGGGATGGCTCCCTGGTTGATACAATCATCTTTCATATGTGGAAAGGGAGAGGAAAGCATAGTAGGATTCTTCTTTCAGTAAACCCACCTTGTTTTGCTGGTTAGTGATAAAAGTCAGCTCAATGAGACCAAGAAAATTTTTTCAGCGTTACTGTGGAAAACCCATTATTTTTGTTTGGTTTTGCCTTCTTTATTCTGTTTGCCTAGGATACATCCTTTAAATTCAGTAAATGTACGCATACTCACCTTAACTGTTGTTTGCCATTAATTTTTAGTTTTTATATCTTTAATTCATAACTGAAATTTGTGACTTTAAAAGACTTAATTCAATGCCTATTGATTTCACTTTTGAAACACTGTTCATTATCCCTGTGCAGAAATAGTAAGTCATTCTGTAAGTATCCAGTCATATCAAAAAAAGTTTAAGAAAAAATTAGTCTTGTATGGAGTGCATATTACTTACTTACTTAATTAATTAGTGTTCTTTATATTCATATTATTAGCTTTATCTTTGCCTTCAAAGGGTAATGGGCATCTTTGGAATGTATCGATTTACAAGGGGGAATTTCAGCCCTGATACTGTGAGCTACAATTTTACAAATGTATATGGAAATATACAAAATTCCAATACATAAATTTTTAAAACCATATAAAAATTTTCTAGATATTTTGTTTAAAAAACTTAAGGTTAAATTAATAAATGGTTTTAATATTGATTTTTAAAATATGTAAATAATCATACCCCCTGGAAAGTGTGACTTATACTCAAGAGCCTTCACAAACGTGCAAGTTGTTAATACATAAAATTTTAGTCTTCTGAGATTTACTTCCTCCATGTTAGCATGCTTACTAATGTCATTTTCCTCAGATTTTTTTTTTTTTTGAGACAGGGTTTCTCCGTGTAGTTTTGCTACCTGTTTTGGAGCTTTCTCTGTAGACCAGGCTGGCCTTAAACTCACAGAGATCTGCCTGGCTCTGCTCCCCAAGTGCTGGGATTAAAGGTGTGTGCCAACACTATGCAACCAGATCTTGCTTATGCAAACGTGTCATTGTGATTTCATAGATGTAGCTTGCCTTACACATCTAGGTAATGAAATCTCTGAGCACAGGAACACAACCTCTTATTCCTCTAGCTCTTTCTGGCCTATTTACTGTTATATTCACTGAACATTTTTGGTGCAAGAATTGTGTTGTAGATTTATCAACTGAGAATGGGCACCACAGACTTACTAATTCTCTGCATTTTTACCACTTGTTTTTCTATAATACTCTCTGTCTGGTGCAATGAGAACTATAGGTAATTAAGGTATGTTGACTGGGGGAAAATATTCTTCCCCAGAGTGATGTCCCTCAGTTAGTTACCAAGTAGCAAATGGTCTTTCCTAAAATCATATACATTGAAATAACAGTATATGGAAAGAGTAGTTGTACTTATATATTTGTAATAGCCAGAACCTGGAAACAACCTAGATGCCCTTTAACTGAGGAATGGATAAACAAAATGTGGTACATATACACAATGGAATACTACTCAGCAGAGAAAAATAATGGCATTAAGAGGTTTGCGGGCAAATGGATAGAACTAGAAAAAAATCATCCTGAGTGAGGTAACCCAGACTCAGAAAGACAAATATGTATGTACTCACTCATAAGTGGATATTAGATGTAAAACAAAGGATGACCAGACTGCAACTCACAACTCCAGGGAGGCTACCTAGTAAAGAGGACCCTAAGAAAGACACAGAGATTGCCCAATGACAGAGAAATGGATGAGATCTACATGAGCAAACTGGGGTTGGGGTTGGGGTTAATGGAGGGTAAGGGTCAGGGGAAAGAGAGCTTAGGGGAGAGGGAGGTCCCAGCTGGATCAAAAGCAATGTGGGAGAATGGAGAGGGAGATATCATGATGAAAAAAGACCCCAGGGGAATAGAAAGAAGCAGAGTGATAGAGTGGTCTCCAGAAATCCACAAAGATACCTCCACTGTAGACTACTGGCAATGGTTGAGAGGGTGCCTGAGCTGACCTACTCTGGTGATGGGATGGCCAAACCCCCTGGCTGTCATGATAGAACTCTCATCCAGTGTCTGAAAGAAGTAGATGCAGAGATCCATGGCCGAGCCCCAGGTAGAGCTGCAGGAGTTCAATCAGTGGGATTGTATGAGTGAGAGATATTGAGATCGTGGTTGGAGGAAGCACAAGGACAAATAGCCAAACTAGTGGAAGCGCATGAGCTGTGAATCAATGGCGGAGGAACCCCCATGGAACTGGACCAGGCCCTCTGGATAAGTGACACAGTTGATTAGCTTGAACTGTTTGGGAGGCCCCCAGGCAGTGGAGCCAGACCTGTCCTTGGTGCATGGGCTGACATTTGGAGCCTGGGGCCTATGCTGAGTCATTTTTGTTCCGCCTTGGTGTAGGGAGGAAGGAACTAGACCTGCCTTGGCTGAGTCTGCCAGGCTGGGCTGACTCCCCAGGGGAGACCTTGCCTTGGAGGAGTTAGGAATGGGGGGTGGATTGGAGGGGGGAGCTGGGAGAGTGGGAGGAGGGAGGACGGGAGAATCCGTGTCTGATATGTGAAATTAAGTTAATTTTAAAATAAAAATACTATTAAAAAATTTTATATTTTAGCACACACATATATATTAAGAAGCATACAAACACACACACACACACACACACACACACACACACATACACACATATGAAAAGGAGGCCACAGTTTTGAGAAAAAGCTTTAAAAGGCAGTGCATTGGAAAATTTGGAAGAACATACAAGGCAGAAAAATTATCATCACAATTTTTTTAATTTCAGCAAATGAAAAAACTCAGTCTTGTTAAAATGTCTTCAATTTTCTGCAATGCACAATGACTGATTATTCTTGTCCTTGTCATTTTTGAGAAGAAAATACATTTTCTAGAAACCCATAAGTCAAAGATTTTGCACTCAATGAGATTATCAATGAAGCAGTCAGCCTTTCATGAACATACTTGGGACATAGGAAAGAACACAGTTTTCCCTTTGAGATTTGCTTTCTCCATTTGGCTTGAAATAGACATTGATGTGGGTATCTCTGAATGTAAGTATTACACAAACATTTTGGCTTACTAATTATCATTTTTATTATTATGTTTACTATTAGTATGAAAGTATGTTATTTTTTATTTAAAAAGTAGAATTTATTATTTTTACTGAGGCATGATGTCTTTACATTTTTTAAATTTAATTTAATTTTATTTTACAATATAATTTAGTTCTACATATCAGCCACGGATTCCCTTGTTCTCCCCCATCCTACCCCCCTCCCCTTCCCCCCAGCCCACCCCCATTCCCATCTCCTCCACAGCAAAGGCTCCCCCAAGGATTGAGATATTATTTTAATGATTAGTAAACACTAATTAATATCTTTATTTAGCAATTGATTCCGCCTACTTAACATTGTGTATAACTTTATAAAAATTTCCTGAGATCTATGGAGTAGCACTTTATAATTAGTTCATAAACAAACTAACTCTGCCTGATTATGTTGATTTAAAAAAGTTTGTTAGCCCTTGGCTCATACCATAGGATCTGTAACACTGAATTTTCATGTTGCAATTTGATTTGATAACATTTATTTTATGTACTTAGTGGAAAGTTTAAATAAAGCTATGGTTAGATAGATAGAATGTAGACCTTGATAACCTGAGGTTTGAATGTATACTATGTTTGTAAGAGAGTACAATGAATAATTTACTTGATACAGAAGAATATATATTAATAACACTGGATTCAAAAATTAACAATTTAAAGGAGACAGATACTGGCTATCTGGAAATGGGGCATACCAATACCTACATAATTTAATAATACTAAATAACAGATTTCAGAGATGTCAGGCCTTACTGAGTAACAAAGATCCTAGTCTCAAGATCCCAAAATCTATAAGTGAAGGGTGATTAGAAATACTTTAAAATTTGAAAAGTTTTTGAAATAGTAGCATTTTATCAAAAGATTTCAAAGCATATGTCTCATTTTCTAAGAATGTTCCCTACTTGAATTTCAAATTTAAATAAACAAGTAGAAAAATATTGTTAGTGTTCTTTGAAATGATTGCAACAATATTCACCATTACCTTGCTGGCATGTTACGACTTATACAATTTTAGTAATCATGTGATGGTATTTTGAATTTTAATTCGTATTTTTGTCGCAGCCCAATGCTGGGGTTCAGCCATGACCTATCAAAGGGTCCCTGAAAGGGGGAGTGACGAATTGAGAAATGCTAGATAAAAATATAGAGGAAAAAGACAGAGACACAGGATAGCTTCTGGAGGGTCCTGGGTCAATACTCAGCAGCCATGAGTTTGTTTCTAGTGAGTTTTTTTATATACTAGCAAGGGGAGAGGTAAAAGACTTCCCCCTTTCAAGATCAAATCATAACATACAACCAAGGATAGAGCCTTCAAAACACCTGGTAAGCACGCCCCATGCCAATGCATCTTGTGATTAGGCCTTAAAGTATAAGACACCTGGTAACCATGCCTTTGCATCCTATTATGCAGCCTTGGAGAGCAACATAAACTCTGAATCTCTGACCTTGAGTCAAACCACAAGTTGGAATCTTGGTGGGCTACCACACATTTTCTTGATGTCTCCTAATTTTTAAAAGCCTTCATATTTTCATGTGAGAGCCCGTTTTCAGGTTCCTCGTGGCTTTACCCAGCAGGTCTGCATAGAGAGGATGATTGGACTACAGGCTTGAGTACAGGTGCCTGAGATGGTCTGCATTTGGCTGTGCTGGGGGAGGGCATTTGCTCCACCCCCTTGGCGTTTCTATAAATGCCCTGGGGCAGAGACAGTCAGGGCCCATTGGAATAGGTTGCAGGCCCTCTCGAGGCTATCCTATGTTTTTTATCTGTTTATCTCTACAATTTAAATCCTTCCATCTAATATTTCCTGCTGTTCCCACTCAAGAAAACTCTGGGGGAACTGTGGGGTTGTTGGGTAAATGCCCTGAATTTTCATTGATAGTTTGTATTTCTTTTGCATTTTATTTGTGACTGTGTCATCTGTTTGTTTATACATTAACCAAAATGTTGCTACCTTCATGGACAGAAATGTGATCAGTCACACAGGGCAAAAAGATAGCTGATTCAAACCTTGGAGATTGAGTACAAGTTCTTTATTTTAGCCAATTTTAAGCACAACACAGTCTGATGAAAATTGTTTTTGTTTCGTTTTTTTGTTTTTTGATGATTATCTCAATGTACAAGAGAGCATACCTAAATCTCTCTGAGGTACAAAGAAATCAAAATACAGATTAGATGTGATTATATTTACATCATTGTAAAGTCCGTGTGACATATTTCATAAAGATATTTGTAGAATGTTAATTTAGAGTGTGCTATTTTTGTTTATGTTGTGGACCATTTGCATAGATGTGTTGCATATTTTTATGTTGCATTTGTTTAACTCTGTGAAACTGTGTTACTTTGCCTGTCTAAAACACCTGGTGGTCTAATAAAGAGCTGAATGGTCAATACTCAGGCAGGAGAAAGGATAGGCGGGGCAGGGAGGCAGATAGAACTAATAGAAGGAGAAATCTGGGAGGAAAAGGAAGGAACAAGAGAAAAAGAAAAGGACACTAGGGGCCAGGCACTGAGCCCAATAGCCAAACATAGAGTAACAATGAAAGTAAGATTACAGAAGTAAGAAAAGGAAAAAACCCAGAGGCAAAAGGAAGATGGGATAATTTAAGTTAGGAAAAACTGGCTAGCAACAAGACAAACTAAGACCGGACATTTATAAATAAGAATAAGACTCTATGTGTGATTTATTTGGGAACTGGGTGGCAGACCCCGAAAAAAGCAAAAAAAAAAAAAAATCAATAACAATATACTCTATCGACTGACTGTGCAAAACGAGTTGACAGGAAGGGTCTGGAAGAGGGTATCTGGCCACAGAATGCACAAAGGCCACCAGGCTAGAAGGCACATCCACTCCAGCATTTTATGGGTAAAACTGGTTGTATATTCCTTCCCTTGTAGGAACAACCATTTGTCTTTAACATTCCAGATTCCCCCAGTGCATGTCTGTGAACACAAAGACATCTGTGCTTCCTACATCTCCCTTATTATTATTTTTAAAAGAGAAAATTTTGGTTATAACAGAGGCCAAGGTTGAATGCATTGCTTTCATGGCTAGTGTAATTATTATAGGTAAGTATAACATAAGAATGGCTAGCAGAGGTCCAATGAAAGGAGAAAGACATTTTAAAAATAATGGCCATTTAAAGATCACTCAAGAGAATTTTATTTATTTATGCAGATCATCATTTTGACTATTGGTAGTATGAGAGAACCTGACACATTACAGTAACAATTGCCAGGAAATTGGTGACAACCAAGATTATGCTTGAGTAACAATAATCTACAGAAGCTTTAATTTTTGAAACTGTGGTTCTTAACTCACCCATCTCTTGATTAATCACTGCAAATATTTTTGCTGTAATATTAGTAGTTTTACTAATCATACAGGACATTTTGAAATCTTTCTATATATTTCAGTAATCACTCCTGTGACTAGTAATAAAAAAGGCATCATGACAGCAACCATTACAGGACCCAGTAGATGCAAAGAAACATCACTGTTTTATATACTAATATGCATAGATATTAAACGTGATTGATTACAGAGATTCATTGAGCAAAATCATTGTAATACAGCCTATCCCACATAAGTCTTTAGTAGAACCTGAAGGAAGAGCAGTAAAAGTAGCATTTTATAATAAATATATATGCAGTATATCAGAATGTATATGAAATGCTGGCATTTACCAGAGGAAAGAACATAATGAGGAGGAAGAAAGGATAACTAAGTGGTAAGAAAGAAAAAAATTAGTTCTATGAACTATTACTTTAGCAGCAGCAACAGTTAATAAACTAATGACTCAATCCATATCTGGTGTCATGATTCTTATAGATATTAATGAAGCATCTCTGGAAAGTAAATTAAAGAGAGGAGGTAATTTTTTAGTAGTTATAGGCAGAAAAGGATGTACCTAACTTTGTTGTGGGATGGTCTTTCTGTATGCTGTGAATATGTGTTGCTACTATTGGTTAATATAGAAACTGTTGCCAGGCGGTGGTGGCGCATGCCTTTAATCCCAGCAATCGGGAGGCAGAGCCAGGCAAATCTCTGTGAGTTCGAGGCCAGCCTGGGCTACCAAGTGAGTTCTAGGAAAGGCACAAAGCTACACAGAGAAATCCTGTCTGGAAAAACCAAACCAAACCAAACCAAACCAAACCAAAACAAACAAACAAAAAAACCTGTTTTGACTTATGGTAAGGTAGGAAAAGAGTCAGGAGGAAAATCCAAAATCAATACAGGGAGAAGAGGGCAAAGTCAGGGGAGATGCTGAGACCCACCCGGAGGAGCAAGATGTAATAGGATACAGGTAAAGCCACGGGATATGTGGCATTACATTACATAGATTAATAGAAATGGTTAATTTAACATGTAATAGCTAGCAAGCAATAAGCCTGAGCCATAGACCAAACAGTTTTTAATTAGTATTAAGCATCTGACTGGTTATTCAGGAACAGGCAGGAGGGAAAGATTAATCAGTCTACACAATTTACATGTCACAAATTGCTTTGTAAGAAATTTAATGTATGTTTTTGGCAAGTTCTGAACGGAGAGAATGATGGCAAATTTATTGTCAAGTAATACTAATCTATCTTAAATAACTGTTAGGTGATTGCTTTTTTTTAACTTATCTGGAGTTTTATTTAATTTTTTCTCTTTTAGTTTATTTACTATGAATGTTAAAAACTCATTGAAGTATTGATTAGATAATCAGGACAAATAATTGTCATCCATATAATAAATTACCAATAACTCTGGAAGTTTAATCAGCACTGACTTAAGTGCTGTGTGCACATAATATTGTTCATCCTCTGTGGCAGAATTTTCTACAGATATGAGGTCATTGGCTGTTGATTGTTCAAAATAAAAACAGGGAATGAAAGTGTTCATTTCATCCAGATGTAAAGGAATACAGAAAAAATAGTCTTTTAAATCAAATCTAATAAGAATCACAGTAGGAACAAAAGCCCTCCTTGGAAGGCCCCCATTGTTCTCATAGTAGCATTTAAACCACAGAAATCATTTAACAGTTGAAATCTTTTCTTTTCCTTTTAGGAATTTCAAAATAGGGGAATTTTAAGGGCTGTCTGAAGGATTTAGATGTTTTAATGATAATTGTTTGTGTACTAGAAATTGGGACTGTTTTATTTTTTCCACATGAAAAGCTGATAAATCCACATTGGGTCTTCAGATACCCATTGCAGTTTTAAAGGCTGTAATAATAGCCCTTGACCAAAGAATGAGAAGGGTATGATACCTTCTTGTATTATAATAATCAGGTGATTCATTAGTAGCAATGGTAAACACTTTCTGCATTTGTTGTAATTTATCTCTTCTCATAGATGATACAAACGTTCTGAGATAGTATAAGACTGCCCAATGCCAGAGGAAGAATATCTGTCTATCCAATTTAACTCATTAGTACTATTTAAGCAATCTTGTTGGCTTCTAACACAGGTAAAGAGGAACACTAGGCAGGCATTGTCCAATGTGGAGACCATTGTTCTTGACTCTCCCTCAGTATCTAGAATTCCTCCAAAAGGAGATTTTTCAATGTACAAGATCAACATAGAGAGTCAGTCCTTTACTAATGATCTTGTCCACAAAGCTCAGGGATTTACCCCATTGACTAGATCCTGGTGGTTCTCCTGAATGACTGGATTCTGTTTTTGAGCCCGGTTTATTTTTGGTTGTCCGGGTCAATTTCTCCCTGCCCCTGACTCAGGGCTGGTGGTTGTCCCCTTGGAAGTTCCAAGGCTTACCATCCTTGTCAAATTTGGATAGGCACTTCTTAGCCCAGCATTTTCCTTTTTTATGTCAGGGGTAAAGGTTAGGGAGCAGGTTACTAAAAATTTTTGCACTCATTTTTTCCAATGTTTTCATTCCCAAATTCAGGGCAAGGTCCCTTTTGAAGAGGTTTTGAGTAGCTGCTGCAGTGGCCACTGTAACATGTCACTTGCTGGCCCTACCTTGCATGGCCGTTATCTAATTAAAAAAAATAAACACCATACTTCAGTGGTTCTATGCCAGCTCTACACTCTTTGATGGCTCCATCAAATCTGGGCTCCCTGATCAGGACATATGCAACTTCCCCAGGAGTTAATTTCTGTTCTACTTCTCTCTTAACATAAGCAGGAAAATACAACTAAGTTTGATTAACATCGTAATATTTTGTTTACCACATCAAATATTGTCCTAGAGCTAAGGAGTAACAACATCCCTGCTTAATTTTTCCCATATCATATCAGCAAATGGAGCATGCATAGCATTGGCACTGACAGATTTTCTGAAATTCTTTAATAACTCAAAAGTAAATGGGCAATGTTGATGAGCATTAGGGTTTTGGGAATATAAAATTATGGGAATGATAAGAACTGGCATGAAAATAAGATTGGTCAGTCCTATTGAGTATGTCACTCATCTTCCCAAAATCGTCTCTGAACATGAGGCAGCATAGAATGAATTTTTTAATTGTATTGATCAGAAAGAATATTTCTTTTACATGGTTATAAATTTGCTTTGTTTGAAAGGGGAGATAGCATATCTAAATTTGTCTCCAAGAATGTAGGAGAATGTAGGAGAACTAACCTCCTGCCAACCTGTGACTGGAGGATCCTTCTCAGGGGATCCTTCCTTATTATGTTCCTCCCAGAGAGGGTCTAAGCAATATGTTAGTATAGGCCAGATCACAAAATAATTGACAAGAATCTTATGCCACAATTCATGGACTTAAAAAAAACACAGCTGGTATGTATTTTTAATTGTCAGCATCAATGTTTCCTTATTCAGGAAACTAAGGATTGAATTTTACAGCGAATTCAAATTTACACTTGTAAAAAGTCACCAAGTATCATTCTGAATACCCCCTCTCCCAGGATCTTCAGAGAAATCTCAATAACTTTATAAAATGCTTTGTCTCAGAGGACTGAGAATAAGTCATAGTATTTCACTCTTTGACTTAGTGTATCAACCTCAAACTCCTCTATTTCTACTTAAATTTTTTTCTTAACTTCTTAGAGTATCAAGCCTCACTTTGGATACCAGTTGCCTGGATCTCTGCCACCTTCACAAGCATCAGAGTGATGAGCTGTGGGAGCAAGAAGGCAGTTCAAAGCAACACAACTCAATAGTCAGTGTTGGTGCCCACTTCTAAAGTCTGGCACCAAATGCTGTATTTTAGTTTGATTAAGCACAAAGCAATCTGGTGAAAGGTATTCTTGTAATGGTTGTTCCAATCCTGTGTGTGCAACAAAGCATACGGAAATGTCTTTGAGGCACAAAGTAAGCTGAGTAAAGATCGGGTATGAGGACATTGAAAGTCTTTGTAAAGTACATGTGAAAGCTTCCATAAAGATAGGTTCTATAGATTGACAGGGAAAATAAGTTCGTAAGAAGAGTCTGGATGAGCCTTTAGTGTTGGTAAGTATCTGGCCACACAGACTGCACAAAGGCCACCAGGCTAGGAAAAAAGTCCACTTCGGGGTCCTGGGTAGAAAACAGGTTTTGCATTTCTTCCCTTGAAGGAACAATCCTATGTATTTAACACTCCAGGTTCCCTTAGGACACGCCTGTGATCCCAAAGACCTCCAAGTCCCCTTACACTGGAGGCGTTTTTATATACTGGATAAGATGCCTGATATTATGAATTTGCAAAACATTCTTCCCAGTGTTTGTCTTGCCTTTTCAATCTACAACATCTACCTTATCATGAATATATATATTTAGAAATGGCTGGTTAATAAGCGTTAGGTATATGTGTATTTCAATGCTCCTTTTAAAGATTTGCTTTCCTTGGTGTCAAGTTTTTACAGACCATGAATACGAAAACCTGCAGCTTTTATTCCTAGCCATTGGCTCACATTATATTTGTTTATTTTAAATACAGAGAATAACAAGAGCTTGCAGTGACTTTGTTCTGTCTGTCTTGATTCATCCCTGGGTGTCTATCACCACACTTGCATTACAAATTTAAAAAGCGACACCGATTGTCTATGACAGACCCCTTTAATTTATGACAGCCTGATTGTGCCTCTACCCCCTCCAGCAAAGCAGGACTGGGAAAATGCTGATTCAACTTTAGATTCTTCGTCTCTGTGTTACCTGCCCTGACTTAGTGGGGAAAGTTGTAAAATATAGTAAAATTAGGGGAGGTTAAATTACTTCCTGGAAGAGAAGACATAAATCTGATTCTAGTGTCTGACAAAAATTGAATTTTTTTTTAACCAGATGGCAAAATTAGAATAGCAAATTTCTGACAGAAGAATGGGGATAAGCAAGATTATCTGGAACTTGGTTTAATTAATATTTTAATTTATTATATTCTCTTTAACACATTCATATTCACCCAAATAGGCACCCCTCTTGGTTGATGTTCTATGTGTGTGTGTGTATTCAATTAACTGGGGGGGGGGGGAATGAGTTTCAATTAAAATTGAGAAGCATATTCTTATCTTTAGACACATATATTTAGACAAAAAAACTGCAAAATCTCCTACAATTCAGAATCATTTCCTTTATCTTTATAATTTTCAGTGTCTATATTAATCCAATGAATGTTTAGGCATTTTCTACTAACAAGTGAAATAAAATGGTAAAGAGACAGTTTTTTTTTCTGATTAAAGGATGTTAATGTGTTTGGAAAACTAAAAATGAGCAAAACAAAACATTTTATTTGAGCCAGGAGATGGTGGCGCACGCCTTTATTCCCAGCACTTGGGAGGCAGAGGCAGGTGGATCTCTGTGACTTCGAGGCCAGCCTGGTCTACAGAGCAAGATCCAGGACAGGCACCAAAACTACACAGAGAAACCCTGTCTCAAAAAAAACCTTTTATTTGAATATTGAGATTATAAAATTATGATTTACTTATTCATTTAATCAAATATGTGTAGAATATATGTTTACAAATTTCATATTAGGTAAATAAACCACAAACTGTTAAATGCAACCTGAAAATATGACTGTGTTGGAACACAAGCTTTCTTTTAATTTTGAGAATATTCACCCAATATGGTTAAAGTGTTTGTAATGAACTTTTGCAGTTCTTTAGTCCTTAGATCTGTGTTCCACAGACAGAGTTGACTGGCCCTCACAGAAGTAGCGAGTTGATTTCAAATTTAATTGTTTTCCACTAACAGCACTGTACAAAGTGCTTGTGTGTGTTGTGTATGTGTGTCTGTATGTGTGTGTGTCTCTGTGTGTGTAAGTGTATGTGTCTATTACTTTGTCTGTATCTGTGTATGTGTCTACTGTGCATTTATATGTATGTGTATCTGTGTGTATTTCTCTCTGTTTATGTATATTTAGCTCTTTATTGCTCCCTAGTTTACTCTGCTCTGGAAATAGGCATATTCATTTGTTTGGATTCTTCTCACCAGCCTTCTTTAATATTCTTTCTCACAGAATTTCAGCTATTACGACATTCATTAGTTATTCCCCAGGTTTGTGCTTTAATCCAGTGTTTATATTTCTTTTGTCACAATTGCACAAATTTCCAAGTTCTTAGATGTGTGCTTCTTTGTTAGATGCTCATGCTTTGAAAGCACTTCTTGAGTTGCTATTATTATTATTATTATTATTATTATTATTATTATTACTATTACTGAGTGTCATCCAGTTTCAGCTAGGATTTTCACTAATTATGTCAATGGCATATTTTCTGAATTCATTGTGAAAGAAGATACATATTTTGATATACAAGAAACAAGAAGGTGATAAAATGTTACTCTTAATATTTAGTTATTCTGTAAGAAAATATTAAGCATAATAGTCAGTAATAGAACTGGAATAAAGTACATTGTTAATTAATTTTAAGTGCACCTAATTTTTATGTTAATTCCATGCTTATGTTCTATTGTGTCAATTTAGACTAAATAGTAATCTTGCTCTGTCTTTTAGCAGATTCTAGTTAAGATAATACTCAAAAAATTTCATAAGCAATAGAGTAGAACAATTTAACTTTTTAGTGTAGTAAATATATAGGAATAAATGAAATACTGTATTTTGAATTAGGAAAGAATTAAACTAATATTGATATTTATAAACATGTTTATGCATTCAATGCTTTATTTATTACTTATTTGTTTACTGTGTTCATGGAGTGTGTGTGTGTGTGTGTGTGTGTGTGTGTGTGTGTGTGTGTGATTTATGGATTCACATAGGATGTCAAAGATCAAACTTGTATGTCAGTCCCGGCCTTCCATTTATTTTTAGGTGGTGTCTGTTGTTATTTTCAGATGAGGACACTAGTCTGGCTGACTCAGGAGCTTTCAGCAAATGTCCTTTATCAACTCCCAAGCTACCTAGCAGCACTGAAGTTGCAGAAGGGTCCTTATCGCTAGACTTTGACATGGGCTTTGCTGATCTAAATGGAGGTCCTCACATTGGTAAAGCAAGTGCTTTTTGCCACACAGCCATCACCATAGTCACTAATGTAACTTCTAGATGGTTAATAAATACATACAACACTATTTCATCATAAAATTGACATTTCAGCTAGCCATCCCAGAGCACGCCTTTAATCCCAGCACTCAGGAGGCAGAGACAGGTTGATCTCTGAGTTTGAGGCTATCTTCATCTACAGAACGAAGTTCCAGGACAAGCAGGGCTATTCTAAAGAAAAGGCCTGCCTCGGGAAACAAAGAAAAAAATTCATTTTGAATGAAGTTCATATTAATTCAAGTGACCATATGAAATGCTGAGAAAATTTGATCACAGATCATTTTTTTTTTACAATGCAATGAAGTCTGAAAAATGACAAATGGAACTTATATATAGAAAGATGTTCCTCCTATATTGAATAAAAAGCTTCATGTTTCAGCTAAGATTGCATCCCCTTGGTTTAGTCCCATTTATTTAGATATAAAAAGCACCCCTGTGCTCATATAAAAAAGAAACCTATAGAATTGTTTTTCCATTTACTCATTGAAGTTCAGAGAATCCACTAAAGTTTATGAAGTAGTTTAAGTAAGAATGAGTTTCAGGAAGATGAGAACCACTACTTTTCTTATAATGTTTTCATAAGTGATATATTTTGGACAGTATTTGCTGAATCTATCAGTATTCAATCAATTTGACATTGGAATGAAGCAACATAATGCAAAATCAGATTAGAAAATGTAGCAATAAGTAATTAAACATCAAGATCATTTCTAGAAAGTTAAATCAATATGTTTCACATGTAAATTTAAAAACATATTCAAGTGGCATACTCTATGCATGGGAGCAGATTGTCATACAAAATACATAAACATTTAAGTAATAATCTATTTATAAAATTCAGAAGAATTACTTGCTCTATGACCTAAAGCTCTAGAAACATGAAAAAAATTACTGTACAGATATACTCATTGATGCAGAGTTTAGTTTTCAGAGACAATGGAGAAGCAAATTATAAAGAACAATACATGTTATCTGTTATCTTCTGGTACATATAAATATGCTATTTCTTTTGCATATAAGCCTAAATATTATTTTAGACTTTTAGAAGACTGATTACAGCTTCTAACTGATTTAAAATTCTACATTTAAATAATTTAATTTATCTTTTTTTTAAAAGTATACACATTTTATACCATGTTTAAATACTTAGTGCACTTGCTGTATATTTGTGAAGTTTGTAAAATTTTGAATTCATTATATTGCTTTGAGTGGAAGTTAAACTGCAACAATATAGTATTAATACACACACACATACACACACATATATATATATATATATATATATATATATATATATATATATATAATCACTTGGTCCTTAAATAACATGTTGACTTAAAATATAATCTCATGATTTCTCTTGCTCTTTTGTTAAACAGAAGGAATACAGTGAAGCAAAACTGGAAAGATGTTTCAACAGTTAAAGAAAGAGCACTTGTTCCTCTTGCTGGAAACCTGGGCTCACTTCCCAATGTCCACATAGTATTCCACAATTATCTGTAACTCAAGTTCCAAAGAATGGAACACTCTCCTCTGACATCCAAGGGCATAAAGTCTTGTTTGTGATGCAGATACATACATACGAATAAAACACTCCTGTGCATGAAGTATTCTAAAACATACTGTAAAAATTTGAAAAGGTGAGAGGGATGAATCCCTGGACCAACCACAAGCATTATGTGTCACAATAGTTGTAAGCAGAGGGAATGAGCCAGTCTCTTGTAAATTTCTTTCTTGCTGATCAGATAACCTGTTACACAAAGCTATCCAATTTGCCTATGATCATTTTGTCTTCCTCTATATCTGTACTTTTGAACCTACAGTGTTAGGCAACTAAAAGTGAGAAATAGAACTTGGACAATCACAATAAGTTATTATGTATCATGTTCATTCCCCTTTCAACTCCTTTAAAAATCCACCATTAGACAGTCCTTCATGATTTGATTCAGTTAACACAACTTAAATTCAGTCATCCATTCTTTCTCTAAAGACAGATGGTATTATTTTCTTTTCTTATTCCTTCCTTTCTCTCAGAAAAGTATTAAAAATTTAGTTATTTAGCTGAGTCACCATACTTGAGAGCACATATATCTTTGAGACATACAGGAAAAACTGTTTATCGCAAGTGCTTTTATTCTTTTTCTTTACTGGAAGAAGGAGGATTTCTTAGATTCTTGTTGATTATTCACAAGCTATCTATCCTGTATAAAGCAGTGTCTAATGAAAACTGCTTTTTTTTTTTCAACTTAGTATTTCTTCTAAACACTCTCACTTAAAACTGAGTATCTTTCATTTCTCTGATAGGTAATATGAAGATCTTAGAGGTGGTGGGCATCCAAAAGAATTTTAAGGATCTTGTTTTCTGAAATAAAATGTAGGACGGGAATAAATGGAGAATAGTAGAAAGCAGAGATTTTTTTTTCTTTTTTTTTAAGAAAGACTATAGTTCCAAGAAAGGAAGTGGGCCAGAAATGGGATGGAGGCTGTAAATGGCGATGCTGTAAAAAGGACTAAAGCTTTTATATCCAAGTACTGTGTGATCATTTGCACAGTGTGGGCTTTAACTGAGTATGTCCTGTTATAAGTAAGAATGTGAGTGGAAAGAGTTTCCAGTCTTTATTTTTGTCAACTGGTTCCTATCGTACATATATTTCAACCTGTCTGTAAGGTTTTCTTTGGTCTCACTTTCTGCCTTATTCTTCTGTAGGAGCAGTGACAGAATTAAACCACAGAGGTACTCTGTCAGTTTGAACTGGCAGTCATCATCAAATGCCATATACTGAGGGGCTAAAGAGGAATTAATGTATGTAATTGTGGAAGGCAGAAGTTCAGGATGAGACAAGATCAAGGCAGCAAAAGTGGTTTCACTTTCCAACAGCAGCATTTTTCCTGCCTACAGACAGCTTCTTTTGCTTGTGTCTTCACATCATTTTCTCTCTGTTTCTCTTTCTGTGTCTCGGTCTGAAGAAGAGAAAGAGAGAGAAAAAGACAGACAGAGGCAGAATGAGAGATCATGAGCCCAGTGTCATGTCTTATGAAGCTACAAATACTTTGTGTGCATATGTTTCTCTGCACTTTGTGTATATGCAAATAGAAGACAGAGGATGATGTCATATGTTTTCATATCCCACTCTCTACTCATCTTTTGATACAAGCCTTTCAGCAAAACTTCAGCTCACCAGTAAGTTAGTCTGGCTGGCTATCAAGCAGCATGCTCTTCCTGTGTATACCTCTAAGCGTTCAGGTTGTGTGTGTGTGTGTGTGTGTGTGTGTGTGTGTGTGTGTGTGTGTGAGTGTATGCATTTTTTATGTAGTTTCTGAGGATACATTCTCAGGTCCTCATGTTTGTGCAACAAGCACTTTACCTAGTCAGTCATCATCCCATACTCCATTGTACATTAATTATGTTTTTTATATGTCCTGCTTTCAAGACTTCAGTGCACTCTTGATGGGAGGGGGAGAGCATTTTGTCTATACAATTTCAATTCAGGCACTCTGGACAGATCACTGGAGTTTTAATTATTGTTTATACCTTTCTAGCCACTTACCTATACAATTCAAGATAAACACTGTTTTTCTACTTTGTTAGTCATTTTCTATTGTGGAATGAATAGATAATTGACTTGGCTTCTACCTCAACAATCCATAAACTAAAATTGCCATTTTACTGTCAGCACACTTCCTAAGAGTTGACCATCAACCTTTTTATTAAATGTAGAAATTACAATTTTGGAAACAGTATTGTTCAAAGAAGTCAAACTGACTTTTCATTGCCCCCTTTACACAAAATGGCCATGTTTTTCGCTTGAAAAATGAGATTTACATGTTCTAATATCAAAATTACTACCTCCATACTTCTATATAGCTTACAGAGACATATGCTTGAACTTATACTTATCAATTCAGATATAGGGATTTTTTTTTGCTTCCTGAGTTTTGCAGAGGGTCTTTTTCTCTGTGTGACTGATGTATATGTGTATGTTTCCTCACCCTCAATAACCACATTTTTTCAACTGCTGATTTTGTGTGCTGCTGTCTGTGCTGTTGGAGATTTCTCCACTGCCAACTGTTGTGCTAGAGATTATTTCTGCCCTTTGTTTCTTTACCTTACAGAAAATGAGCCAGATCAAGACCTGTAGACTGTGTCAACTTGAAAGCTTGTCATGGGATTTTTGTAAGGATCACCAACTCATCAAGGAAGAACATTAAGAAAAAGGTCCCAGTGATGAGTTCAGTTTCTAAAGAAAGTCCAACCATCAAACACAGGATGTCTCTATCTGATTCTCTTGCTTAGGAAGAACTCTACCTCCCAGGGGATAAAAGTGGCTGGATGTACATCACTGAGGACATCATCATGGATGAACTTCAGTTTAACATTTAGGCTCATGCTCAGTGCCAGTAGAGGACAATGAAGTCAAATAAACCTGAGAAAGTGCACCCCCAAGTATAAAACTCAGAGGATTCTCTCAGGACCAACAAGCTAGCCATACCATGTCAGTCTCCCAGCACTGGCTCATTCACCCAGTCTGATGTGGTTGACCCTCCTTAATCTTCCACAGGCTTGACTAACGTTAAACCATGACACAATCCTTGTGCAGATACCAGCAAACAGAACCACTGTCTTGATGCATTAGATTTTGAGTTAGCTGAACTTTAGAACCAACTCCCAGACAAGTGCTCCTCATCCAAAATATCAAAACTATGACTGGATGAATTAATCCGTTTGTTTCTGAAGTCACCTAATCCCTCACCAAATCTGAGTATATGAAGAACATGATAGAACTTAAGCATTGGCAGTAAATTAATGCTGAGAAGACATATTTCAAAAAACATAAACATCTTCCAGGTTCTAGTTTGAGTAAAATAGAATGGCATGGGGTTATGGACTACAAAGGCCTTGTTTTTTCCATTCCAAGTTATGAAGAGGCTATGTAGGCTAAAGGGAAAATTCTATGTGCCAGTTTGGGTGACAGGAAATGGTTTTCTTCAACGGGATCTTAATCCAAAGCTTCTTAGTGGCTGCTTACAAGTCAGTTGACCAGAAACCACATGAGGTTCCACAAGCTGGTGAGTGTCATTATCGAGGTTATCAGGAGTTCCATCTATCTTCAAGAGGCATTGGATGAATTCAGTCAAAGGGTGATGGAAAGGTCCTTGGCCCAGGATGATATCCTGTTCATGGCCAGACAAAAGAGTCCTCCTTAGGTCAAAGATAAAAATTGCAAGGAAAAATACAATAAGCCTGTCAGACTAGTCTGAGTGCTGTACCACAGGCAATACCAGAGTGTGGAATGGGTGGGATTATGTCTATGTAACCCTGAAGGATATGATAGAACTAAAAGTGTGAAAAAGTTGACTGTGTTTTGGATCTTTTCAACAGATGTGTTAGGTTAATTGTTACCCTCACATTATTAAATAAAGTAGTCATTTATCCCTTAATTGATATGACAAACATTAAAAAAGCAAAACACCTGCATTGTAGAGAGGACAGTGAGTTAGAACTGCTCACTGGTACACAAGGGTTGGAAAAGCCAAAGTAGGCAAAGAACTTGCCTCAAGATCAGGTCTGAAATACATTAACTTTGGTGATTTAACTAAAGAAAATTGATCCCCTATCATGGAGTCTGGCAAGATGTCTTCTCCCAAGAGCATGCTCAAAGATGCACAGATGATGTCACAAATCCTGAAGAATACGGGGATTACAGATCATGGACCAAGAGTCATAAATCAGGTGTGAAAGTTTGCCCTTCAATATGTGACTACAATTGTAGATGATATTAAGAAAGCTACTGTTAATGCAGATTTTTCCCCCAAATGAATTTATCCTATATTTTACAAGTCAAAAAATCAAATCCATTGATCAAGCCATATTCAGCTTATAGATTGTCACGTGATACCTTGCTTAATAGATCCAAACTATAGGCTAAAACTTCACCAGAAGAGTAAAAATGAAAAAGAAAAAATATTTCTATAATAATAATAATGGTTTCAGGTTTAAGTGTTAGTTCAGTTACTAGGAGACCAAGTACCCCCACACTAGGCACACCAATTCCACAATCCCTGACTCTTAACTAGTGTAGGGACTCCAACGTTCCTCACAGCACAAAAGATTATGGTACAGGTGGCAGCTTCCCAGTAACCTGCTGTAAAAGCTTCAATCACTACAGCATAAAAATTTCTAAATGGTCTGACTGATCTATCATTCAGTCCAAAATATTGTGGGTTTTTTTTTGTTTGTTTGTTTGTTTTGTTTTGTTTTTTGTTTTTTTTGTTTTTTGTTTTTTTTGAGATAGGGTTTCTTTGTGTAGTTTTGGTGCCTGTCCTGAATCTCACTCTAGACCAGGCTGGACTTGAACTTGCAGAGATCCACCTGGCCCTGCCTCCCGAGTGCTGGGATTAAAGGCATGGGCCATGGCCACCCGGCTGCCGTCCAAAATATTTTTATTACTACTACTAACATGGTGTCACAAAATATAGCTAATGAATCGGCAAATGGGATGAAACCAGCACACAAAAAGAGACCTTGCCGATGATGATGACTGAGGTAAGTTGTAATCATGGGCTGCACATAACCGGTTTAGTTGGTCTTGAAAGCATTGCACTGAAATTAAACAAGCTCGCAAAATGTGCTTCAGCATTATTGGTTTAGCATACGGTACACTTAATGAGTAGAGTTACTTGGCTTTTCAGTCAAAATGTTTAGATTTCTTTGATAGAAGTAGCAATGGTTTTCCATCGACCTTTATGTATAAGAAATAAAATTGCCATCAATTTATAAACAGAAAAAAATAATCGTTCAGATTCGGTGCCAATTAGGAATGAGAAAGCCTCCTGTTGGTAACCCTAGCCCGTGGTGGCAGCAGGAGCGCTCATGTCAATAGCACTGTGGTTGGAGAATCCTAGGTATGGAGTCAATCAAACTTTCACAGCCCAAACCGCCAAAAGCCTAGCTCCCGAGCCCTTTGACGGCCTTCTCCTAGGACTGACTGAGCATCCCCACCCACAAACTGAACAGCTGCTTTTGTGACAGCCAGATGCTTGCTTCCCAGTGGCTGCCTTGGCAACAAGGATATTAAGCACAAATATCCCGGTTGGCATAGAACGCAGGTAAGAATTGGTGAATGCAGCAGGCTGCACTGGTCATCCCACAGCAACAACTGTGTAGGTCAGAGATTGGGACTTTCATCTTGGCAACGCCATATGATGGCTTGCTTGAAAGCCAAAAATGAGACCATAGCACAACAGGCTGCTTTTTTTTTTTTTTTTTTTTTTTTTTTAGTGACAGTTGGAGCTCTCTGCAATTACATGAAAACCAAAAGGACCATGGGAACTAGAGCAGAGCAATAGTCCTGACTGAGCGCACATCTTCAGGTTTTGTTGGCATTTATTCAATTTCCAGGACTGACAGCTTTGTTGGACTTTGTCTCACTTTACATATCATTTGCATGCACACTCCCAGCCAATCAGGGTCTGTGATCTACATAACAGGGCCCAACACAGAGTTTATGAGAGTGCAGCTCTCTGGTAGCTCAGAGAGTGTTGTAGCTCAGAAAGTGTCGCTCAGTACTTACTGTGGAAGAAAGGGAAGTAAAAATCTTCCTCAGACTTTCCAGAGACAGGTCTGAAGCAGCAGAGACGAGCAGAAGGCAGGGGACTTGCTCGAGTTCCCAGCTGCTTCTTGTCCAAGAGACACTGCACCTGTTTCCTAGCCATGGGGTTTGCGCCTGTCTTAAAGGCTACTGCTTCTGCTTTGAGATTTACCATTTCTGCCTCAACCTTCAAAGCCTACTGCTTTAGTTCAATCAGGTTGACTGTTTCCAGCCTTCAAGTCCTGCCAGACACAGGAGACCAACCACTTCTGGTACCTTTGTCGGTATTCTGTCGTTTGCTGAGTTCATCAGCCAGAAACGACTTTCATTTGGCGGCCCAAACCCCTGAGAGCTTTTGAGCTAAGCAGCACTTGCAAGATCTCGGTTAGGAACGAAAGAATCTACTAAGAACTTAAGCATGATAGGCTCAACCTGTTAGCTGTCATCTTGTGTCACAGAAAGTCCAGATTCTTACTTTCCTGGTTGACTCTCTAGTTTTAGAATTTAGGCTCCTTCTTTGTAATAAAAACTTATCCTTGTTTATTCACTTTTTACAGTGCCCCTCCCCCAGGAACAATTCTCAGAGGGAGGGTGAAACCAGAACTTGAGATAGGAGACTTGATTGCGTCACCAGTAACATATTTCCGGAACCTTATACATAAATATGATCTTAATAATATTCAAAAATTTCCTAAGATTCTCTAACTTCCCCACTTCCCAAAGCCCATTTTGTTTATCTCCTGTCTAGCATGCAAAGAAATGAACCTGTGTCTTTATGTAAGCTTTGGTGGTTTTAAAACTATGACTGTATCCATCTGCTACAAAACACATGCCATATCGAGTATTTATTATATGAAAATAATAATTTGGTTTCCATATTTTAAAAAAATGACAAATACATTTGATTTTTGTGAAGAATAGAAGACAATGATGTTTTTGGTCCTTTAAATTTGAATACCTTAGGACATGTCCTAGGACAATAAAGCAATAGAAAAGGAGACAATTGTGGGAGATAAGTCATAACCAAAGAATTCAGAACTTAGCCAAGGCATATATGCATATAAAAGCCTAGATACTTAATATGGATATATAAGGAGAGGTACATTCTATACATGTTATATTTTATTAAGGAAAATTGGTACTAAAACTGTGATGTTCATGACAATTTGTAATATTAGATAAAATTCTATTAGATTCCCGTATTTAAATTTAGATTACTGAATATATTTAGTTTTAATATGTAGAGAATGTTAACGGCTTCTAAACAACATTTGGCTATACCATTAAACCACATATCCACTATGGTTGAATATATTGATATTTTAATATTTTGTAATAGCCAATACTTCTTAGGGAGTTGAAGGATACCAACTAAAAGTAAAGTTAACTTTAGAGTTAACTTTCAGGAAGATGCTGTCACAGTAATGGAGGAATATGGAAGAAAAGACAGTGTTCTTTCGTCTCTGGTTCTGTAGCTACTGAACACAGTTCTGTAATCACAGAAGCATTTATGGAGTAGATGTTTTGATGATTTCCAGGAAGCAGAACTAGGAAGCACAGTATATTGAATTCCTCTCAGCCTTGTACATATTAAAGACCACAGATGAGCCAACGATTTAGGGCAGGCCTCTGCACACCTTTAACGACTCTGGAATTCTCTCCTTTGAAGCCAGGGACCTAATTTCTGATATCCATTATGTTAAATAGTCTTCACTCAAGCCAAACACCTGTATGTCCAGCAGTATACACTTAGCGATTTTCCATTTTCAGAATTAATATATTTGATATGTTTTTTATTAAAACTTTAGAAGTTTGGATACATAAATCATTATGTGTATTTTGGATTTTATTGCCCTTAAACCCTAAGAGGAATTCACTCTAGAAAGGTAATTCATCTTCCATTTCAGGCAAGTCCAAGAGATTGAATTGTGTTAAGTGATGGGCTGCACTTTCCCAGCTGTGCTTTTCTGCCTAGTATAGATTTCTGCTGAGATGAACAAACTCGCAGAAACTCTTTACATTAGATTCACTTATTGAGCTAAAGTCTGATACTATTCTTCTGAAGTAGGGTAGGCAGCAGCTTAAAAATGAAAAATAACAATTTATCACAAATATTGATAGATAAAAGTTTATACACTCTAGACTACAGTTATCTTTTATTTTCAAAGGCATATATGCAAAATATTTGCTTGATATAATTAAAGATTTTGATGGTTATATGGAGGGCAGCATTAAATTTTACTTCAAATTTCAAGAAATGCTAGAGTTAAAAGTTATGTCAGTTTTGTTGAGTTTCCTTATTAATATATATATATTATATATTAATTATATATAATATATATATATATATATATATATATATATATATATAACACCTGATTTTGGAATATTCCTTTCAAATGAAGTGAATACCCTCCATGCACACATATCTGAGTGAAAATAAATATATTGTATTAGCAATATCTAATGTAGCTCAAGTTGGCTGCCAATTCACTTTGTAGCCATGAGTAACTTTGATGTCTACCTGCCCCTCCTGCCCCTGCACATCCTAAGTGCTGGAATTGAAGGTATATGCCATTACAGATGGCATTTATTTTTATTATTAACTACAGAAAATCCTGTAATATGAAAATTATTTTGTAGGATGATTTTATGATACATTTAAATTCTAAGCAGATAATATATTTAATGCTGTACATTGTGTTAGAACTTGTATTTAAGAGTCTCTATGGAGAGGCATTTACTAAATATTATTTTATTATTGAAAATAGATTCTTTTCTTGTATAAAACATCTCAACCAGTTTCTCCTCTGTCCACCTCTCCTAGCTCCCTTCCACCTTCCCTTTCCCTCAAATCCCCTCCTCCTCCATTATCCTTCAGAAAAGAACAGGAATATTCTAACTAATAACAACATCTAATACTTACTACTTAACTTTTTTTTTTTTTGGTTTTTTGAGACAGGGTTTCTCTGTGTAGTTTTGCACCTTTCCTGGAACTCACTCTGTAGCCCAGGCTGGCCTCGAACTCACAGCTATCCCCCTGCCTCTGCCTCCCGAGTGCTGGGATTAAAGGCGTGAGCCACCATTGCCCGGCACTACTTAATTCTTGAAAGTGTACCAAGTGTAATGTGTTAATGTACAACAATCATGGATGAATTGTCCAAAGGAGATCCCTTTTATAAATTGTGGGTCACAACCCATTAAGGAATCATGTAGTTGAGTGTATGGGTTTCAGAATATTTGGCAATAATGAAAATTCTCTAAATAAACAATGCCCAAAACTTAATCCAAATCAAACATATAAGGAATGTGAGGGTTTCAGCAGGACTAGCCCTTGTATGCTGTTCATTCATTGCAGACTCTTTTCTGAACACAACATATGCGTTCCATGCTCTACAGATTGCCTGCCAATCAAGAGCAGCAAATTCTTCCCGAAAGCCCTCACCTTAGATTTCACATTGCTGTGTGTTTTAAAAACAATGTTCAGTGAATTTCAGCTTTAGATTAGGAAATAAATTTTGATTAAAAACTTTGGAATGGTCTAAACAAACTTCTATCTTTGTGAACTTTTGTAGAACAACACTCTCAGTATTGATGTTTGTAAAAATCACAATATTGATTATGTCTGAAAAGATATTAAAAATGATTTATTTCTCATAGGATCTAATAGTCAAGGTATAATGTTTTAGGTACAATAAAGAGCATCCATTTCATTATTTTCATTAAACACGAAATACAATTTTTTTCCACAAAACAGCTTTTATATCAAATATTATAAAACTCCATTGTGGAAATATTTTACATATTTAGCTGTAATGTAATATATTTACCTTTAAAGGTTGGGAAAGAGAAAATGGGAAACTAAACAGGAAAATGCCCTGGACATTTTTTAAATGAAAACTGTGCCATCCCTCCCACAAAAATAAAAACCAGATTATCAGTTTCCCTACCCATGAGAAATGTAGCAGGCAAACTTTCACAATTTCATTATGGGATATGTCAGAGACAAAGAAACATTCAAAACAGTCAGCAGTAATGTCAGTTGTACCGATCATTCTAGAGTCTTATCTTCCTCACAGTTGGCCTCCATAGCCATCCATAGGGTTACCCCACCTGTTTCCTCCACAAACACCGATACTAGAAGTATAAGATTGTATATGCCCCACATTGAATTATGATAAATTTCTTTTTGTTTCATTATTGTGGTGGTTTGAATAAAAATGGCCCCCATAGGCCTATAGGGAGTGGCTGCCTATGGATCCAGATATGGAACTCTTAGTTCCTTCTCTGCCTGCATGTTGCCATGCTTCCCACCATGAAAATAATGGACTAAACTTCAATTCAATCATCTTATTTCTTAGGCTTTATTTTATTTTCTTTTTGTGAATTTTGCATTAATACTGTATTTACATTATTTCTATCCCCAGACGTCTCCTTGCAGCTTCTCCTCTGATCCCTCAATTCTTTCTCAACTTTATGACCTCTTTTTCCTTAATTAATAATATAAATATATCCAGCTGAGTCGATTCAGCCTTCTTAATTTATCTGTGTTTTGGGATGACCGATTGGGCTTGGATAATTTATGAGTGTCTTCTTTCCACAGAAGATTGACTTTTTCTCCTTCTCTCAATATCCATGAGTTGCTTATAGCTCTTCATCTGGGAGTGGAACCTTGTGAAATTTCCCATATAAGTATGGGTGTTGATAGGTGTTTCAATGGCATGTGCTTTGTTTAGCTGAACACGTGAAAAATTTCATGAATGCTACCCTTGTCATATACAAAGTCACTATGTGTTGGCAGACATTTTCATTCTCTGTCCATTAAAATCTGTCTACCCTTCTCTTTTGAGATGTTCCTTCATCTGTAGGTATGTGTGGGTTCATTATAGATATTTTGATTGGAGATAGATGCCCTATAGTCCATTTTTTGTGCATTGACCATTTGCGAATTTTTGTAATAGTCAAAACACAATAAAATAAGTTAAAAAAAAAAAAACAAGTTGATTGAATCGAGTGCTGTTGATATATGTAGGGAGCAGAGGAAGCCATGGATGAATATGAACTGTTTAAATGATGAACACTGTCATGACAAGGATGTCAATGCCTTATGCCCATGGGGATGGCAAGGCCTTCCCTTGTGTCAGGCTTAGGAGAATCTCTGGACATTTCCTTGGTCCACGTTTGGATGTTGATGGAAAACTAAGCTTAATCTAAAACCAATACATGTAGAAAACACAAACTGGAGCTTTGTCTTCCCAGATAGCTGAAGCCAGAGACTGCTTCACCTCCTGGACTTTTGCTGAGATTATCCAACCCTCCTCATTTCCAATCTATATAATAAAGACATCAAGTTTCTGGGCTACTGCTGTTGTGTCTCTGCCATGGATATGGCCCATTAGATGCCATCTTTTCTCTGTGTTTCTTTTTTTCCCCAGTCACATAAACCTGCTCATTTCCCAAGCCTAATAGGTTGTAGCAGTCTATATTACTGACATATGCTTTAAGTCTTCTTTAGATGGTCCTGATCTGACCAATGCTAATAGATCTCTATCCCAGATTAATGTGTACATTATATGCTGTTCCTATTGAAACTGCACCTGCATAAAACAATATTAACAGTTAATTCATTTTAAGCTCTTACTTACAGCACTGATTATAAATAATTGTTGTGGAGATATGGATTCCAAAATAAAACCACATATACTTAAAATTGGGGGATAAAAGCCTCTTTTAAAATCAAAACCATGTTAAAATTTATCCATTTTTAAAATTTTAACTGTAAATTTGAGTCAAAAGGACTACATGTGACACCACATTTCAAAGAAGTTAATGTTTTATGACAATAGGCAACCTTTGTCAGATTAAAATTATTCCTTCAATAGTGTAAAGAGTTTAGAAATTTAAAATTTTATATCTCCTAACTGTGGGGGGCATTTTCTACATAAATTATTTTGCCATCATTTCAGAGTCCTCCTTAATCAGGTAGCCAGCTATTAAATAGATTGGTAAAAAACATACAAGAAGGGGCTAAAGTAATTATAAATGAGGTAAAGCTTTGCACTTTAACCCATTAAATGAGGTAAACTTATAAATGAGGCATAGACATTGCTTTTTAAAAGAAACGTATTCTTGTTATGATTCACAACTTATCCATTGCTTTACTACATTCAGAGCTGCTTTTAAAGATCTGGATCCGATGACACTGTTAGAAATTATGAAAGACCTTTGCTTTGGATTTAGCTCCTAAGCTGCTTAACAAAAGAACAAAGCAAGATGCCTGCAGTTAAGCTGGGTACCAAGGGATCAAAATGAAAAGGTAAGGGAACAGGAGAAATTCAAACAGATAAGTCTTCCAATTCACACCCTTTACCCAAGAAGAGGAGATGCCCAGCAACTAAGTAAACATCATAGACCCTTGTCATACAATTCCCAATGTCTGAGTTCTTTTCCTATAGTCTTTGGATCAAGATGTAGAATTGTCCAGCATCATGTCTGCCTGAATGCTGCCATACTCCCAGTCATGAGGGTAATGGACTAAACCTCTGAAACTGTAAGCCACAATTAAATGTTTTCCTTTATGAGAAAAAAAAATCTTTAATGCAGATTATCCCCGTGGCTTACTTCCCATTATGCAGAGGACCAACTCCCACCCCACTTCTGACTCCTCATATTCTCTACAATTATAAAAAAAAGAAAACCAACAACAACAAAAAACTATTATTTTCAGAGTAGTTATGGTGACTCCAGGCTAATAGCAGATTGTCTATGAAAACATTATTTTAACATTTGAAATTATAACAATGGACATAAAAGCAAATCCTTGTGCATTCCCTTATCTCTATGTGTAAGTCTCCAAAAATCATTTTGGGATATTACAATAATACTTGTTTCAATTCATTTTCTGCTGAACTTAAGACACCAAAATCTCCTAGGAAAATTTCACAATGATAAAAGACCTGGTGACGTGAGGTTTCCACACCTTGTGTGCTGTTTATATATTAGGAAAACATCCTGATCCTAGCTGTTAGATCTCTCGGTATTATTGCTCATGTTTAGCTCATTTTGAATATTTGATAGGTATTAATTAATTTGAACAAATTAGGATGCTGCTATGCCTAATGAGCTTCTTCAAATTAAAAATATACTAGCACAAAAGCCACGAGGAGAAGCTAATCATTCACAGCATACCTTGGAGTGTGAACAGATGTTTTAATTAAAATTGACTGCGCGACAAATTACCATTGTGTGATTTAATGAATAGCTATCAAAACAACAAATTACAAAACAAATATTTACTTGACCACTGCTGATTTTTTTTGTTGTTCATTGTAATAGATGCTGCATAGGCTTTGTGTGGTTCTTTGTAATCTTTCAGTAAGAAAATAGAGCTTCTTTTTTTCTTCTGCATTTAATGGCCTGTTTTTGTATTCATCAACTTCCCAGAAATTCTGTGGCAACTTTATCACCCCTCTGTTTCCACAGTCAGTAAATACTCAGTTATCTTCATGAGGTGAATAGAATAAAAATGAAAAGGCCATTGATGATAATCATTTTTCTGCAAATAAAAAATACAGTTTTTCTTCCTGCCTTGCTATTTATATGTTCGGTGCATTGAAATGAGAATTCTTGCTGTCATCTTCAGGAACTTAGGTACTTTAGTAGAGAGAGAGGAAAGGATGGTGTAAAGGAGAGGAAAGGAAAGGAAAAGAAGGGAAGAGAGAAAGAATTACTCCTGTCAAGATTGTTTTGCTACCAATCTATCAATATATCTACTAGGGATTGAACCTAAAGCCTGTACACAGTATGAAGGTACCCTGTGATATATCCTGACTTGTTTTTTAGGCTTTTTTTTTTTTAGATCATAATATAATTATGTTTCTCCCTTTGCTTTTCTTCTGGAAACCCCTTCCACATAACATTCTACCCTCGCCTTCAAAATAATGATCCTTTTCTATTAATTGTTATTGCAAGCATATTTATCTATATCTACATATGCATGCAATAACATGCATATATACACATATATTTACCTACATTAGTTATTGCTTGCTTGTGTGTGTGTGTGTGTGTGTGTGTGTGTGTGTGTGTGTGTGTGTGTGTGTATTGAGACAGAAAGATGGCCCAGTGGATAAAAGTGTTTGCAGAACACTGAGTTTGGTTCCCATGTAAAAATTGGAACTCTTATAAAAGTTGGAAACAATAGTGAAAGTGTTTTTAATCTTAGTTTGTATCTATGAGAAGATTGGAAATAGAGACACACTCATACACTTACATATATATTACACATCACATGTAAGCACATATTGTAATGAATAAAAACGATAATTCATCTCAAGTGATATTTAAATTCAAATACCACCAAGAAATGTTATTGTACAGTAGATATTTTTATTTAAATATCACCAAGAAAAACTATTGTACAGTGTGGTGATGTATTGTGTCCCCCAATAAAATTTATCTGAGGATCAGAGGAAAAAGCCAGCCACTATAAGTAAACATAGAAGTCAGGCAATGGTAGCACACGCCTTTAATCCTATCACTTGGGAGGAAGGGATCTGTCTGGATCTCTGTGAGTTCAAGGCCACAAAGCCAAGCGTGGTGACATACACCTTTAATTCCAGCACTAACCATAGAGGTCTGGAGGTCTGTACAGACAGACAGGAAGTGAGAGAGCTGGGCTGAGAGAGCCAATGAGAGAAAAGAACAGAAAGGAGTATAGTCGCAGGTACATAGGAAGTAGCTCTCTTTGGAGACTGAGGTGTTGGTGAGGTGAGGTTAGCTTGTGGGCTTTTCTATTTCTCTGATCTCTCTCAGTCTTTAACCACAATTTCTGGCTACGAGGTTACTTTTTTTTAATTAATAAGACCTTTTAAGATTCATGCTACAGTACAGTAGATTTTTTCCTGTGTGAATAAAAATGCCAAAATTACTTTGAACTTTGTACTTATATCATGTTAATTTGAATAACTTATGAGAAGTTCTTAACCACATCATCCAGAATTGAAGATAGTAAGCCAGGGGATGTTCAAATTTTAAGTTTTGTGTACCTTGCAATAAGTTTAAAAGAATTCTACACCTTTTAACCTGCCTTTCAGGATTTGAAAATTTTGAAAAATATGTACCTATTTTATGTTAATATTTACACCGAAAATTTTGTTCATGCCCAACCCACACATATTTAGCACATTTATAAAATTATACATACCCCACTGTATAAATATATTGGGAAATATGTTTTACAAGTAGCTTTTCACTTAAACATTGATTTTAAATATAAAATAAAATAAAGCCCAATATATTCCAAAATGTCTCTCAGAGATGGAGGATGCTAGAGATTTTGTACATGACATTTAATACTGGACTGGACCACCTCTTACTTCATTATCTTATAAGTGCTCCTGAGTCAAAGCATTTGCAGTATTGACAACAATGTTTTAAAAACTATTTCTTTTAATTTTTGAGATTTTAATTATGTCATTTCTACCTTCCCTTTACTTTCTCTAAACCCTCCCACATGCCACACCTTGCTTCCTTTAAAATTTACAGACTATTTTTTCTTTATCCTTACACACATGCATGTATATGTATAAAGACATATATCTATAAATACACATGTCTCAGTCTGTACAGTTTTTTTCTCTGTATGTTTTCCGGACCAGCATTTTGTATTGGATGACAGTTGGTGTGCTGGTCCCTGGGAAGGCTATTTGTCCTGTTCTCAGCATTCCTTATTTGCCTTGTGGTTCTTTGTGAAGTGTTGAGGCTTTCTAGGCTTGCCCTTTTGTATCAGCATGCTCATTCTTTCTGTTCATCTCATGTTTAGACAGCAATGTTGGTGAGACATTAATGTTTGTAGCTTCTGGCATTCTTAAGAGAAACAATCTCACAAAAATTGTGTTACCCTGGCTCTTACAATCTCCCTCTTCCACAGTGATACCTGAGCCCAAGGTAAGGGACTACATTTTTAGATGTGTTTATTACAACTGGTCTCTTCAACTTTGAGTTTGAATAGTTGAGGTTTTCTACAATTCCTGAGGTGGAGTAGGCAGGGGAGAAATAAAGAGAAGAATGATAGTACTCTGATGAGGGAAATGGAAAAATGGGATGGGGGCTCAAATTAATGAGGTAGAGATTATTGTGAGGAAGGAAATAGGAGGAGGGTAAAATAACAGTAAAAGTGTCTGAAAAAGTAATAAGGATTCATGTTATTAAGTATCTACCTAAAATATCTATAAGACATGAAAACCTTTACATAAATGTACATATAATTTAAATGAATTGTTTACCATTTAGACTTACAATGCTTCCTCCAACCTCGATCATTTTTCTAAAACTGGCATAAGCAGCTCTATTTCGAGTTGGTCATGATTGTCTAAGATATTTCCCAAACTTTACATGTTATAGACCTTAGTTTCTCCCGAGAGGTGGAAGGTAAATTCCTATTGATGAAGAAAGTAGGAACTTTATAAGCAGGTTACAGAGACCTGTAAGCTGAAACTCTTCTGACAGTCTTTTCTCTGAGAACTAGTTTTCATTGTACCAGAAAGTGCCATACAAGCTTCAAAGGAGGGAATCAAACAACAGTATACTCAGCAATGATATTTATGAACCACAGCAATGAGCAACATGGCACAATAACCCTAGGACTGCTGGAGTGGCACACACACCTTAGTGGTAGCTAACAGAAATCTTGTAAAATCTATAATGAATTCGTCATGATCATACTGCATTTTGTGGGAGAACAATGAAAGATACCATGATAGAGGGAGACATTATGGGGATAGAGAGAAACCTGGTGCTAGGGAAGCTCCCAGGAATCCACAAGGATGACCCCACCTTAGACTACTAGCAATAGTGGGGAGGGTGCCTGAACTGGCTTATCCAAGTAATCAGATCAGGGAATAAAATTCACGCTCAGTTATAACATTGTATCTTATTTCCTAATTTTTAAGTCATTGGAAAGAACATGGAAATCATTAACATTCTTAAATATCAGGGTAACTTCATCATAAATTCAAACAGGATCAAGTTACTTTTTTTTTTCAGTTGGTAAGATAAATAAAGCAGAATAAATGCAGGTTTCCATTCCACTGTGATGCCTCCAGCTCTCAGTGGTCTCCAATTCTGAGACATCCACATTTTCACTTAAAAATGTATTTCTTAGTATTTGTTTTACCATAAATTGGAGGAAGTATAAAGGGATTAGACTTAAGCAAAAAAAAGAAAGAAAGAAAGAAAGAAAGAAAGAAAGAAAGAAAGAAAGAAAGAAAGAAAGAAAGAAACTTATTTGTGATGCAATTGTAATTATAATTCCCGTTCTGTAGGAGCCGTGGAGCTAGTATGTGACTTCATCATTCAGCTTGAGGTGACAGCATGAAGCTGTATAGTCCTTGTTACTCATGTTATCATGCTGTTAAATCTGAATTGCCTGAAAGTTAACTTTAAACAATGAAGCTTGAATCAGGAGAGGAAAAGAATAGAAATTAGGATCCACTCAGAAAAATGGATGCCACTGCTAATCTCAGCATTTAGGGAGAGGAACATATTAGTTATTTAGGTTGATTTAGTTATATTAGTTATTTACTTCTAGTAGGGTATGGTGGACCTGAAGAGTTGGCATGAAATCTAGATTATAGTGTTAAAAATGTACTAGCAAGACATTATTATCCTACAAGTTTTACTACTGTTTACTTCCTTTTAACCAGTGTTCCTTGCTTGTTTCTTACTGTGTCAACATTAGTCTATATTTTCACATTGTTTCATCATAAGGATTCCTTGTCAAAATTGTATATATATATATATATATATATATATATATATATATATATATATATATATATATATAATGTTACATATCACATACTAATATATTGAAAGCATGCATATAAGTTTCTATTTTAAAATTATTAATTCTTAAAAAAATTATAATGTGTTTTTTATCATATTCATTTGCCTCCCCTAGCTCCATCCAGATCTTTTGACCCTTACCTATTTGTTGGGGAATAGCATTTTAAAGTGTGTTGTGTTATTTTTCCTATGTCTTTTATTAACAATTCAAAGATGTGTTTAATTAAATAAAATTGACCTGCAAGCAGGAGGCTGAGTCAGCAAGTAGCTGGCAGGAAGTGACAAAAGGAATTCTCACTGACAGTGGAGGAATTTTTGTCAGTGGACAACTCCTAGAAGGAGAGTCAGTTATCTTCAAGACGGTAACTTCTGGTATGTCAAACACTCTCCACCAGTTCAAGTCCATGCATCCAAGAATATATATGAGAAGCACAACTGGTCTTTTGATGGGTGTTGAAGTTAAAATAAAAGGACAGAAACTTGGGTAGGTAGGTGTTGTTATCTCTTTTCTATTATTTACCTTGGCTGTGCCTTAAGCAATGGGTATAATAGTCAGAGATTACAACTCAGCTGGTGCCAGCAGCAGTTCTGCCCCGAGGGCTGCAGCCTGAGGGGATTCTGTTCCTTCAGGCACTGATTCTTTCAAAGCTACTAAGGGAAACTTTATCTAAATCTAAAGAACTCAGGCTTCAACAGTTTAGGTGGAATTCTACTCACTCAGATGATGAATATCAAGTAGCTAACCTTCTCCCTTTGCTGGGTTCTTCCAAAAAACCCAGGTCTTTCCTTCAGAACTCACTTAAAAAACCCTTGCTACATGTTATTCCTTGCCCAGCTCTGCTCTCCATTATGGAATTAGGTCTGGACTGAACTTGCACAGCTCTTGTGAATGCTGTCACAACCATTGTGGACTGATAAGTGCAGCTTCCCAGTTGTGTCCTGAAAACACTGGTTCCTTGTAGTCAGCATCTGCTATGACTCTTTTAATATTTCTGCCATGTCTTTCTCGATGTGTGTGTGTAGGACTTTGTGCAAGTGAGTGTGGTGTCATCAGAGGCTAAAAGTGGGAGATAGCTCCTCAGAGCTGGAGCTACAGATGGTCCTGAGACATCATCATGAGTTCTGGGAACCATACTCCAGTTCTCTGCAAGAATAGTATGTGCTCTTAACACTTAAATAATCTGTCCACTACCTAACATGACCCTGCTTTTCCTTTTTTTAAAAAAAAAAAAAAACAACTTAATTGAGAATCTTACTATGTAGCTCTGGCTAGTCTGGCATTTTTTTATGAAAACTAAGCTGGTCTCAAACTCAGCATGAGTCATTGTGCCTGCCTTCTTTCTGCTTGGTTTTAAGGAATTTCTTACCCTACTCTGTCAATAATTATGCTTATAACCATCCTATTAAGTTAGATGTAGTTTTGTGCCTGTATCATAAAGAACTTTCATTTTTGTATAAACGTTGGTCCGTGCCATTTTTCTTCACTAGGAACTGACTTTGAAAAAGTAAATACTACTAAATACACACAATTTGAACACAAAAGACTTTATTCCTCATAAAGAATATAAACAGAAGGGATGTTGGATGATCATTCAATATAATTGCTCTCTTTCAATCGACTATAAGACATGTCTTTCATAAAAGGCTGATAATTCATAAACAGTTGGTATTTAGGAAATGATAATAGCTTTACTGTCTTCTTGTGACACATACACACAAATGATTTAATGACTTTCCTTTCCTAGTAATATCCATCATCCCAATCAGTTTTTGTGAAAGTTGAATAGCCTCAAAGTCTTTCACACTAATGTGGTATACCATATTATGCATTATACCAAATAACTAAGAAGGTTAAGCTATTTCCAAAGAATTGATGTTGTTTTGTGAAGGTACAGAGAACACATACTGTAGCTGATATATTGTGAACCCCAATAAACTTATCTGTGCATCAGAGAACAGAACAGCTACCATATTAAACTTAGGTTTAGATAATAGTAGCACACGCCTTTAATCCTAGCATTCTAGAGGCAGAGATCCATCTGGATCTCTGTGAGTTCAAAGCCACACTGCAAACAGCCAGGCATGGTGACACATGCCTTTAATCCCAAGAAGTGATGGCAGGAAGCAGAAAGGTACATAGACCAGGAACTAGAGCCTTTTTAAGCTTTTAGCTTTTAGTAGCAGTTCAGCTAAGATCCATTCAGGTAAGGATTCAGAGCCTTCCTTCCAGTCTGAGGAAACAAGATTAGCTGAGAAATTGGCAAGGTGAGGTTGGATATGGATTGTTCTGTTTCTCTGATCTTTCAGAATTTACCCCAATACCTGGCTCCAGTTATTTCATTTATAAGACCATTTAGCAATTCCTATTACAACATGCAGTTCTTCAAAATGATCAAACATTTGAAATTAGTTCCAATACAAGTTGTGAATGTATGCTTACAGTCTGTGGTTATTCATTCCCTGTATCACACTTAATAGAATACATTTACTCAAAGATATCAGAAGTGGGCCACCTATTAAACCACAGGCCACACCTGCCAGGAAACCACCTAGGCTGCCTGAAGACTTCCCCCTCCCCTCCATGTTCCCCAGGTCACATGGTCTGGTCCCTAGTACTGCAGCAGAATGCCAACTACAGCTTTCTCTAACCCTGTCTACACTTCCTGTGGATCTCACAAACCATCCTGTCCTAATCTTCATCCCTCAAATTATTGAATTGTCCCACACCTGAACTCCAGCTGACACACCCTACTTACCCAAGGGTAGCTCCTCCCAGGGCAACAAGTAAGCTGAGCTCAGACCCACATCTTCCCTACTACTCCTGAGATCCAAAACCCCCAGTCTCATCCCCTTATCTTTAGTTGGAAATCTGCTGTGGTCTCCATTTACTCTCTGACCTCATCCCCAAAGGACCATAGAGGCCTTTTCTTTTGATGTTTGTTCCTACAATTCACCCCAGGTATCAACCTTCCAACATCAGCAGGCATTCCTGATTAATTTCCAGCTGAACAGGCAGGAAAACAGGCAACACAAGTCCATCACACTCTGGAAATCCAGAGAGAAAACAGAAACCAAGGAAAAAGACATCCACCCAATAGAGACAAATCCAGAAATCAGCACCTAGAATTTTACCCATCCCAAATCCAGATGCAGAGACATCAGAATAAAAACATATTCAACAATAGCCAAAGCAATATGTCTCTACTACTGCTCAGCTATCCTACCACAGCAGGCCCTGAATATTCAAACATAGCTGAATCACAAGAAAAAGACCTGAAAACCAAATACATGAAGATGATAGAGATCTTAAAGAGGAAATGAATAAATCCCTTCAAGAAACTCAGGAAAACATAAACAGTTGGAAGAAATGAATGAATACCTTACAGCAAGTCAAGAAAATACAAACAAAGAATTGAAGGAAATGATTAAAACTGTTCAAGACCTGAAAATGGACATAGGAGCAATAAGGAAAACACAATCTGAGGGAATTGTGGAAATGAAAAATTTAGAATTCTGTGCAAAAACTACAGAGACATGTTTCACAAATGGAAATATACAAGATGAAAATGAGAATACCAGGCATTGAAGATACTATAAAAGAAATGGGTACATTGGCCAAAGGAAATGTTAAATTTGAAAACCCCTTAACAAAAAACATCCAGGTAATATGGGACAGTTTAAAAGATGAAACTTAAGGAGAATAGGTATAGAGGAAGGGGAAGAAACCCAGGTCAAAAGCCGAGAAAATGCTTTCAACAAAATAAAAAAAAAAAAAAAAAGATCCTTATCTAAAGCAGGATATGCCTGTATAAGTACAAGCAGCACACAGAACAGCAAACAGATTGGGGCAGCAAAGAAATTCCCTAGCCTCATTGTGGTACTTTGAATACAATTGGCCCCCATAAGCTCATAGGGAGTGGCACTATTAGGAATTGTGGCTTTGTGGGAGTATGGATGGCTTTGTTAGAAGAAATGGGTCACTGTCAGGGTGGTCTAAAACAATCCTGAACAATAAAGGAGCTTCTGGGGTTATTCCTGAATTCAAATTGTAATAACAGATTTATAATAATAAAATCCCTATGGTATTGACACACAAATAGACACATTGATCAGGGGAATCAAATGGAGACCTAAGTATCAATACACATACCTTATTTTTGATTTAAAAAAAAAGCCAAGGATCCACAGTGGAAAAAAAATATAATCTTCAATAAATGGTGCTTGTCAAATTAGATGTTGGCATGTAGGTGAATACAAATAGATTCATAGTTATAATCCTGCACAAAAGCTCAAGTCCATGGGAATCAAAGACCTCAACATGAAACCAGGTACACTGAATCTGACAGAAGAGAAAGTTGGCAATAGCTGTGAAAACATTGGCACAGGAGACAGCTTTCTGAACAGAACACCAGAAATGCAGGCACTGAAATAAAAAAAAATTAATACATCAGACCTCATGAAACAGATAAGCTTCTGTAAGGCAAATGACAGTGTCACTAGGGCATTGCAGCAGCCTACACAATGAGAAAAGATTTTTTTACCAACTGTACCTCTGATACAGGAATAATATCCAAAATATATAAAGAACTAAAGAAATTGGATATCAAAAACATAATCAAATTAAAATGGGCTACAGATTTAAATAGAGAATTATCAATAGAGGAATCGCAAATAGCTAAGACACACTTAAAGAAATGATCACCATTCTTAGCCAGGTAAACGAAAATCAAAACTACTTTGAGATTCAATCTTAACACCTGTCAGAATGGCTAGGATCAATAACACCAGTGACAGCTCCTGCTGACGAGGATGTGGAACAAAAGGGAAACTCCTCCATTCCTGGTGGGAGTGCAAATTTGCTCTGCTACTGTAGAAATCAATATGTCATTTCTCCAGAAAGTTGGGAATCAATCTAGACTACTCACCTTCTAGTATGAATGTCAGAAAATTGACTCTAAATTCAAATATTACTTATAGATTTTTATGTAGGGAAAATACAGATTTTTCGAGAAAAGAGGAAATCCTTTGAAATTGATCAGCATGCCAGCACTGATTAAATTTGATCTTAAATCTTTGATATCGGAATAGGATGAAAGCATACATTTGAATATATCTGGTTTGAGGTTTTGAAATTAGTATTTTATATGGTTTCTGGTGGAAATTATGTAAGAAAAGAAAATGAGCTTTTCAGATGATGAATAACATTTTTTTTCCTCTCATTGGATCAAGGAATGAAGGAAATGGGGTTAGGCATTAAAGCCCCCCATGTTACTGTTCATGCGTTTGTCTTCTGTGTTCTTACAGTTACTGTGTCTCCATATAGGTGGTGCTTTCTTCTGTACTCCACCCGATAAGACAAATCTTCTATTCTAATCCAGTTGGGGGCTCCTCAGCTATTGGTTCATAGTTCATGTGTTTCCACTAGTTTGGCTATTTGTCTCTGTGCTTTTTCCAATCTTGGTCTCAACAAATCTCGCTCATACAATCCCTCCTCTTTCTCGCCAATTGAATTCCCAGACCTCCACCTGGGGTCTGGCAGTGGATCTTTGCATCTGCTTCCCTCAGTCATTGGATGAGATTTCTAGCACTACAGTTAGGGTGTTTGGCCATCCTATCACTCTGGATAAGTGAGACAGTTGATTAGCTTGAACTGTTTGGGAGGCACCCAGGCAGTGGGACTGGGATCTGTCCTTAGTGCCTGAGCTGGCTGTTTGGAGCCTGGGGCTTATACAGGGACACTTTGCTCAGCCTGGGAGGAGGGGACTGGACCTGCCTAGACTGAATCTACCAGGTTGAACGGAATCCCCAGGGGAGTCTTTGTCCTGGAGAAGATGGGAATTGGGGGTGGGCTGAGGGGAAGGTGCAGGGAGCAGGGGGGGGAGGACAGGAGAATCAGTGGCTGATATGTAAAATTAAATTAAATTATAAAATTAAAAACTTCTATTCTACCCTATTTATAAAGAGCCATATATTTTTTTTAATAATTCTAAAGCTCCAAAGTGATATTTATTTTTGTTACTAAAATCTTTCTGATGGTGAGGTATTTTAATCATGTTTATCTAATTATAAACCAGAATCAAATTTTACATGAGGCAAAATTCTTGGGTTCTTACCATTTTTTTTTCTGAATTTACAGATATATTGTAGATAGTAGATGCCATTAAAGCAGAATTTTCATTGATTGTCATTCAACTTTCACTTATATCTCTCCCCTAAAAGCCCAAAGTGTCAGTGTTAGTTGTTGCTCTGTCTTGGATACACAGGAAAGCCTGACACACAGATGACAATAATTCTATGTTAGAGTGCAGAATGTTTTTCTGTGAATTGGCTTATCTTTTCCTATCAGAAAGAATTAATGTACATGTCAAGAGAATATTATGTAAAAATAAGCAAGCACATATAAACAAAAATAGCTTTAAATTTCATTCTGCATAGCCGATATTCAGTATGAGAATTTGTGTAAATTATTGCTTTTAACTTGGCACTTTGGCTGTTTTGGTTAGAATGATGCTTATTATTTCATCATTCTATTTCATCATATTATTTCATCATTTATTATACATTTCAAGCTATAATTCTTAGAGGAAAATGTAGCTCTCTTTTGTATTAATCCATTGACTCTTGTCTTTTAAAATTGTTTGTCAAAATAAAACATCATAAAAAGTTTTTAAGGGTCACCATGTAATATTTTGATGTGAGTATTCACTGTATACTGGCTGAATCAGGTTAAATTAATCATTCTGAAGAATTTATCAATTCTTTAGGGTAAAAATTTTAAAATCAGATCTTGTAACTTTTTGCAATGTAGCAAATATTTTTATTAAGTATCTTCAGTTCAATCCATACTATTATTACAGTCACTCTTACTTCTGTCTGATTGGAGCTAAATACTCACTGCAGCAGCTTCCAAGAGCTTTTGAAATGGTTACAGTATGTAATTTATTGTTGTTTAAAAGATTAGTTGAATAAAAATTTCTAGGAGTGTGATGGTTTGAATGAAAATGGCATTCATAGGATCATTTATTTAAATGCTAAACTCCCAGTTACTGGAACTGTTTGGGAAGAATTAGAAAGTGTGGCCTTGTCAGAGTGGATGTAGCCTTTTTGGAGAAGGCTAACTTAGAGTGGTATTTGAGTTTCCAAAGCCTATACCTGGCTCAGTCATTCTCTCTGACTGCTGCTGGGGGATCAGGAAGTAAAGTTTATATATATATTGCTCCAGCACCATGCATGCCAGCCTGTCTGCCAACAGACAAATCTCCCTACCATGACAGTAATATACTAACCCACTAAAACTGTAAGAATGTCCCAATTAAATACTTCCTTTTATAGGTTGTCTTGGTTATGGTATTTATCACCGCAATAGAACAGTAACTGTTCTCACAGTAACAAAGACTGTGTATTTTTATGATTATATTAATCTTGTTTTTATTTTATATTAAGGTCAGCTTATCAAATAATAAATATTGCACCTCAGGCATAAATTTGGAAATTTTAAAAGGAAAATAAAGTTAGTTAACAGGGAAGTCATTTAATTTGAAATAATCAGATTAACGAAGCAGAGAAAATAAAGACTCACAACAATATGTGTTAAAAAAAAAAAAAAACAGGCCGGGCGGTGGTGGTGCACACCTTTAATCCCAGCACTCGGGAGGCAGAGACAGGCAGACCTCTGTGAGTTCGAGGCCAGCCTGGGCTACCAAGTGAGTTCCAGGAAAAGGTGCAAAGCTACACAGAGAAACCCTGTCTCGAAAAACCAAAAAAAACAAAAAAAACAAAAAACCCAGATATTTACTTACATGCTTCCTGTTGGTGAATAACTACAAAAAAAAATGAGGATTGGATAATTATAATAAGTAGACTCATATTCAAAATCCCATGAACAAATTTTATGTAGAAGAAGCTATTCAGTCCAAAAAGCAAGACAATGGAAATTATTCAAACTTTTAGTTCTGATATTTTCTGTTGTTGTTATCAGAGTTAAATGACAGTATAAGTGCCATGTAACTGTTGGATAGAATCCTATTTACAGCATATTTTTATTATATATCCAGCTTCTCCAGCACTTGTTATATAAAATACTTCTGTTAGCATCTGATTGGACATAATTGTCATTTTAAATCTGACATAGAAAGAAGTTTAGTTATAAATTAATAAAATGTGCATTGAAGAAAATCTTGAGTCACATCCAGAGGGAATAAGAAACAAAGGAAGAACTTCTGTGTCTTCACTCTTAACATGAAGTCATTCAATTAACCAGAAAGGGAGGAGACTCTTTGAGTCCCAATTTAATCAGTGATCACAGAGAATAGACACCAAAAAAGAAAAGAAAAGAAACCCATATTCAGAAAATCTCATATTCTGTCTTGAAAAAAAATCAGCTTTATATGTGACATTGTCCAATGGGTCCCTTGTCTGTATGAGTTTGTAAAATGCATATCTGTACTTTGAGTATAACTGCATTAAAACAAAGACATCTATTGGAAATTAATTTCTACTTTGATTCTCTAAAAGCAAAATGCAAGATTTGAGTGACTGATGGAGGAAAAGAAAATTGGGGTCAGTCAACTGTGCATTTTATCTACGATTTCAATTTCAAAGTATCAGTACGAGAGTAATTTTAGTAATATTATAGAAAGGAGAATTTTGGAGGGCAGTTTATGTTATGTAGTGAGCTCTCAGCATGACATGTGTGTATCTGTGTACATATATATATGTGTGTGTGTGTGTGTGTGTGTGTGTGTATGTGTGTATGAACTGTTTGTTTAATGAAAGCAATACAGTTTTGTCGTTTGAAAAACTGAGGCATAAAATATAATCTTAGGAGAATAAATTTTATAATTTTTTCCACAGAGGTCAAGAATTGGAATTTTATTTTCTACTTCAGGGTATCAGTTTTTTCTCCAAATACTCTTGACAAAATTTTTATGTCTCAGTTGAAGTCCTAGTGATGGAGATGGATAACTTATAACCATAGGGATGTACTTGACTTGCCAACTTACATAACAAAGTAGATAAAGAAAAAAATTTAAATGTAG